>NW_021620706.1:860162-913680 GCF_004785775.1 Grammomys surdaster | reverse complement strand
GGAGGGGGAGGGGGAGGGGAGGGAGAGGGAGAGGGAGAGGGAGAGGGAGAGGGAGAGGGAGAGGGAGAGGGAGAGGGAGAGGGAGAGGGAGAGGGAGAGGGAGAGGGAGAGGGAGAGAAGGAATCTGATCTTCCTAGTTTCCCAGTCTTTACATCCACTGAATGACTAGGTCCCCGAGGGCACAACCTGTATCTTTCAGGTCTGTAATCAGAGGCTAGTGCGTTACAGAAGTGAAGGTAATATTTTCTAAAGAGTCAAATAATGATCTCTATCTCTACAAGGTGTTTTCTCCCTGTACTCTAACTCCACAGAACAATAAATTGATTATAGTTTTATACACAAAACTATCATTAATATCCTAAAAACGAGTCCTTGAAATAATTTAAATTGTTTTTACAGAACACTAGATTCTATATAAAGCTGATCTGCATCATATTCTAACAAAAATATTTTCTCGGAGCCTGATGATATCAGTCCCTCTACTAACTGAGGCTTGCCTAAGCTATTTCTACCTGTTTGCTGCTGCCCCTAATCTGTTCTGCGGTCCTTTATTGTCCCAGTAAAAGTATTACTGCTCCATTTCTGTGTGTGAATTCATGACATAGAAGAAACTTATTTTTGATCAAAAGAATCTATCTGCATGTGGTATGGTTGTGGTTTAAGAAAAACATTGACCAAAAATCCAAGCTTCGCTTCCAATACAGCCTTGCTGTTTTTAAAGCAAACCTTGACAATCCAGTGTCATTTTCTTTCCTCTATAATATTCTCTACTTACAACACTCTCTCTTAGCCTCAGTGACTGTCTTCACCTGTCTGTGTTTAATGTTGGTCCAGCCATCCTTCATATGAGGAAGAACTGATCACAGATAGGAGAGCAATACATTTTTTTTCTTCATGAATTTTTTTGAATTGCATTTGTGGTCTCCATTGTCTAGATCTTTTCATTTGAAAGAATGAGCTCCTGATGTATTAAAAGCATGAGGTGCCCACAGACAGTATACTACACAGTTTAACGCTACTGGTTGCTAAATTATTTCGCTGTATCTTGAGTCCAGGCATTAAAAGTGTGTGCATACGTACGTGTCTGTGGACACATAAAATATTCAGCCTAAGTAAACAAGTGCATTTCACCACCATGTGATTAAATTCTGAATTAAATTACCTGGACTGCTGCCCTACTCACTGCATGGGTGGTCAGAGGTCACCCCAACTATGTAATTAATGCTGTGTCCCCGCCCCCATCCATTCATTCCGACTTCTCTATGAGTAAGATCTCCCTGTATGGCATAAATAGTACTGATTTTTAAAATTGGCAGAATTTGATAATAATCTTTTTTATGTGCAGTTCTCCGACAATTCAACTTGGTTTTCTTAAGGACAGATCTCCAATGCTCACAAGTCCTTGCGTTCATTGTGTCTCCCCATTCACATCCACATGCATTCACATGGCCCTTTTCAATTCTCTCTGGGTTTTTGGTCTTCAGTTCTTTTATCCAAAAGCATGAGAACTGGCATCCTCTTTGTCTTCCTGTTTTCCAATGTGTTTATTTCAAGATGAATAGAAATCAAATTGCCAAAATAATTGGTTTCTAAATAGATATAAGTATGCATATTTCACATATTCAAAATTATAAGCTCTACATAAATGACATGATCAATTTATAGTGGCGCCGTGGTTTGCAGTACAGAATCCAGGACATATTTAAAAACAGGAATTCATTCATAATTTCTGTCCTAGACTTTTCTACAGTAAAATTTATTTTTAATTTTTAATTTAAAATAATTTTCAGTAACTTAAACTTTCTTAGACAGTCGGTGCATTTTACACAGACACAACTTCTAGACTGCGCAGTCAGTTTTATTTTTCCATCTTTTTTATGAGTAAAGACATTAACAATAAAATAGGTTTCCTTGCTCCAGCTGGTAATTTCTCCTCCACACTGGTAATATATTACTCCCCTTTTTGTGACATCATAATCATCTATACAGAAGTACCATGTATCTTTGTGTAGAAGCTACTGTTTCCATTAAATTTAATTACCTCCCCCTGTGGTTTTAAATAGAAGTGGCTTCAAAATGAGGGCAGCTTCTATTAAATTTAATTACTTTCTCCTGCTGCTTGCATGGTAAAAAAGAGGTTGCTAAATGAGAGTGGCTTCTAAACTATACTATATGGTAGCTGTGTGCAAGCAATAACAAAATTGTGTTTAAACCAGCCCCAAGTCTGTTAGATTTTCTGTTTCCCGTATTTTAACTTTCTGTACCTTAAACCTATCTTAAGTAAATGAGCTTTAAGATATCTTTTTTTATAGTAATGATAGTTTTATGAGCACAACAAAGAAAAAAATACCACTGCATTGTATAAATGTAGAAGAGTGCCACTGTATGGTTCAAGCTGGGAACTTTTAGTGCTACTGTTGTTGGTGACTTCCTTGTTCTAAGGATAATGAGCTTATTACAAAGACATTGTTAATGCCTAGTTAAATTTTTCTTTGATTTTGATCAAATGAATTTAAAGGATGCTTCATTAAAGATTATTTAAAAAGATATCAATGCTGGAATGAGTGTTGAGAAAATAAAAATAGTAATGTCGAGTAAATAAAATCAGGCTATTTATAGGGCTCTCCATCCAACTGGAAGTAGTTCTATGCTTTGAAATCATGAGATAATAGAAGTCACTTTAAAATACTTTTCAAATGAAATAAGACAGAAGATGAAATTTTTTTTAAAAAAATCTTTTTTTCAAATTAATTATTAATTAGGAAATAGTACTCAGATAGGTTACCTTTACACAATGTTTATTTTAAACTCACAGGCAGAATTTAGATGAGCGATATTTTCATTCAATCACACAATTTAGTATAAATATAAAACAAGACACCCCGTAAGCATTTTAAGTAACAAATTAAACATTTACATTTTTTACTGTGCACTGAGGCTTAACATTTATGCAGCTTCAAAACCAAAGTACAGCCTCAAGGGAAGTCTCTCCACTGACAAATTAATACCTTAGAGAACAGAGCTGAATGGTGGCAATGAACTCATTTGTTCCCCCAATAATGAAGAATGACTTTTTCTTTACCACATCTGTGACTGTTGCTATGGTGACCCAGACTTACCTCACTGCTTCTCGGAGAGCTCCTCTCTCACCAAGAGTCGTGTGCTTGATGTCATCAAAATTATTCTCCAGCTTCTCACAGGTCTGCAACACATTAAAACAGTGAATTAATTTCCCACACCCACCAAAAATTACATCTATGCAGTTATGTAAAAATATAATCAATTGTATTGATCACAGGCTCATGAAAAACAGGCATGCTGCTTTAATTGGGTAAGATTCATTAAAATCGACAGTGAAATTCAACAGCCACAAACTCTCGAGTCCTATGATGCAGCTGCAGGAGAAATCTTCTCGTCAGACTTTCTTCAAAATAGGTGTTAAAAAAAAATGAGTGTCACACAAAACTAGCCAAACTGCCAGGGTTTTTCAGAATAGCAATTAGTTTCCTAAAATAGTCTCAGATTCATTAACGCCGATGTAAATTTAAAAGAGAAAAATCAGTAAAAGTAAGTTCAAAATCATATTGATAAGTGGATATGATAATGACCTGGTTCAAAATTGGGTAACGTGTACCAACATAGAGAGGGACAAAGTATGAAAAAAGTGTCACAAATTTTAATCGACACTTAGAATCAGATCCTCAGAACAACCTCACATATTTTAAATTGTACATATGAAACCAAATATTTTTATTTCAAAATATTTTTATTTCAAAATAAATCAGCCCAATTTCTGTGCTATCAAATCTTTCAGGAATAATAAAACAAGACCATACATCACAGGCAACTATACCTCAAAAATGTTCCCACTAGGTAGTAAATATACCATTATCAGTGCATTGGATTTTCTAATAGTAAATTTAATTTATAAACTACATTCTTAATTTCATGGTACATGTCACACCAACAATTGTATATAACCTAATAAGTATCAAGAACATAGAACTTATATCAAATTTTAGCCTAAATGGGTATTTATTTTAATCTTTCCAAACATTTAGGTAACCAAACAATAGTTTTGTACTTTGTTTTATGTAGGTTTTTTTGGGCTTTGTTTTTAATTTTAAAAAATGAAAAGTAAATAATGATAAAATGTAATTTTGAATGTATTATTTCTACTCCCATGTCATAAAAAATATGCTGGATTTCAGAAGACTACAGACCTTGGATTATGGATTTCCAATGTACAATGGTTAATTAATTTCCAACTGACTAGTATGCAATTCGTCATTCTCACCTTTAGTCCTTCATCTTTGTGTAGCTCAAGTTAAGGAAAAGATCATCTTGATGTTTAACCAAATTATTTTATGATGGGAATCTAAAAAATGTCTAAAATAATTTAAATATAAACTTTTTTAATTTAATGATGCTCAATTTATTATGTTTTCTAACATATTGTTAGGACTTTTAGTGGCCCATTTATTTGAAATATTCTTCAAAATCTGTAAAGCCTCTTTTAGCATTTTTCAGGAAGCTTTGCAATTGTGTATTTCACCTTTTAATAAGCCATGCCTTTTGAGATGACATTTATATGGTTTAAGACTGGAAATCACTTCATATGGATATCAATAAAATACTATTTCCCTTAAATACCATCTATCATTGGGAGTCACTTACCCATAATTAAGTTTCAGTATCTACAGAATCTATTTCTCAATATTATTCTGGTCAATAGATCAAATTTTCCATACATGTGCCAGTACCATAATCTTAATTATACTTATATCCATGCTATAATAAAGAAATTATTCCTACACATAAAGATAGGAAAATAGCTAAATTGAAAGCAAAAAAAAAAATGGTACATGAACAATCCTTCATGATGAAAATTCCAATAGCCAAAAATGTCAAGGTCTATATAATAATTGAATAGAGAAAAGGAAACCTTAAGCCATAAATAAGTATCACTCTGTATTGAAAACATATAAAATAAAAAGTATAAACTGTACAGTGTCTTTGTTGTAGTATGAAAAGCATTATACTAGTAATAGTCCTGTGAACTGTTACAATCACTTTCCAAAATGATGGCTATAGTTTCAACAGCCAACTGTTTGCACATGTATCCAGCCATGCTGTTTTACACCTGAAATAATGTTTAGTGAATTTTTCCAAAGTCTCGTAAAAGAATATTAATGCTAATGTTGTTCCATATTTCCATCTCTAAAAACAAAAAGTTTCATATTAAGATGAGATGTATGTCATATAATACATTCATACCTTAGAAAACTCCACACTACTAAGGATGAGTGACTATAAATACATTAAGTAACATGGAAGCACCTCAAATTGTATCGACAAAGAAGTGACACACAAAAGAAAATATATTCAATGATACCCTCTTTTTGTTTGTTTGGATGGTTTTTTGTTTGTTTTCAAAATTTGACAAATTCTTCTTAAAGTTAACCTGAACACAAAGGACAGACTATCCAAAAATGCTTGGGAAACAGAGTGAACCTATTAAAATTATACCACCATGTATACAGTTTTGTATTCATAGCCTACATATATATGCATACACATATGCAAATTGATTCTAAGTTCTATGATCAATTCACTATTGAAAAGGAAAGCAAGACAATTCAATGTGAGGAAGGGAGAACACCTGCAGAAATATCACAAGGGAGTAAAGTCAGACTTCCTGACTCACAAAGCATTCAAAATTAAGCCAAAATAACCACAGACCTAAACAAAAGCTAAAATTTAATACATTTCAAAGGAACACGTTTTTCTGACATTCAATCAATCGAAGGTTTTACAAACACAAAGAAAAAAAACAGTAACTCTTATTTGATAGAAGACTTTTCTCTAGAATATATAACAACTCAACTCAATAAGGCAACTTCTGGCTCTTTAGATTTCAAATGGGCAAACACTTCATAATAGATTATCTTCAAACAAAATACAGAACGGCAATGAAAATTTTTTTAAAAATGTTGACATAATTCTTACTCGGAGGAGGAATGAGATCACTAAACTCAAGGAGAAGGGCATTAGCATCAAGGAGCTACATTTTCTCTTAGTGACAAGCTGGCCATGTGAACGCAAAGATGCTAGCTCATTAGAAAACACTGTGTTGCTGTCTTAGACTGTTAGCATAGGAACCACATGAGTATAATCAAAGTATAATTAACAGAGTTATATAGCCAGCAATTAGATTTTTGTTATAGGGGAATTATAATAAAATAAAAAAGATGTTTCCAAATAAAAATGTGTACACAGATTTCCACTGTGTTATTGATAAGCATTATCAGTAACTCACACAAAGTAAAAACCAACCCAAAAGTCAGTAAAATGACTAATGGATAATCAGTGTTGCCAGTGGTTGCCAGGGACTATAGAAAGAATGAGGTGAGGTCTGCTAATGGGAATTTGATTTCTTGGAAATAAAGAAAAAAATCTGGCATTTGTAGTAATTAGAATACAGTAAAAACTTTAGAATTATAATTTCAAAGGGTGAACTATATGGTATGTGCAACATATTTCAGCAACAGTGTGATATTAAAAATAGGCAAGGTAATCTACCGCATTAAAACTATGCAGCCATAGGAGGCCAAAAGGGTCTTTCATGAACTGATTAATTAGCTTCTTAAAAGTTCCCTTAAGTATCTACACAAAATTAAAACAATAAAAAGGTTTTAAGTAAGCCTGAAAATGGTGATTTTCTTGAAGATAGATAGATAGATAGATAGATAGATAGATAGATAGATAGATAGATAGATACTTTAATTTTGTTTGGTTTGGGGTTGGTTTGTTTGGGGACAGATTCTTACAATCAAAATGAGTTTCAAATAATTACACAACTGAGGATGACAGTGGCTCTCCAGATCAAGTTTATGAGATTTATAGAATACAGCAAAGTAAGCACTGGCAATAAAAAATTAATGCAAAACAAAAACTGATTCAAAAATTCATATATATATATATATATGTAAATTTCAAATACTGAAATTTAGATCTGCTCTACATATTTAGTAAAGTTTCATGAAACTGAATACTTTAAATTGTTTTATAAATTTACAATTATTTCCTTGGTTCCTTTACATTCATATACCCTAAAAAGATGGAAGGATGAATACTGAGTACTAAGGGGAAATGAAGGTGATTTGTTTGCTATATTTAACAAGAAAGAATTTTAATCTTAACCACTGCCACAAGTGGGACTGGAGAGATTCAGTGGGTAAGAGACTGGTTAGTCTCCTAGAAGAATTAGATTCAGTTCCCAGGATGCACATGGCCAGTCACAAAATCTGTAACTTCAGTTCCAAAGGATCCAAAGCCTATTCTTGCCTTGCATTCATCAGGAATCCTTATGATACAGAGGCATACAAACAGGCAAAACATCAGAACACATAAAATTCAATCTTTTTAAATCAAGGGGCAGTCACACTAGCTACAAAGTTGCCATTCAAAATGCAAACTCAACTACTAGAGTTCCAATGTTTGTACTGTTTCTTTATTCCATCTATTTATATGACATGGATACTATCTTTTCATGACTCTAACCTGACACTGTAATAGTGTTTAAATTTTCATAGTATTCCACTGTATGTGTGTGCAGTTATTTGTTTGGCTAATTTCTATACTTGCTTGTGTCCTAATACCTATATCAAAACAGGGAAGAAAATAATCAATGTATGGAAACAAATTAAAGGATTAAAACTTCTAAGAAAGAAGAAAAAAGGGGTCACTGAAATTATTCATTCAAACTAATTTGCTATTGAACTCAAATTATTACTTTCATCTAAAACCCATTCATACTATGTTGACCACTATCATCAGACATGGCATCAAGAATGGAAATTCAGGGTTTCTAATTCTCAATCACTATTTTTTTTTCACTAATCCAAAATTGGTAGAAAGCACTGTCAATGTCCTTTATGGTCACATTTTTTTAAACTTCCTTTTCTTAGGAATTACACTGCTATAGCTATTTAGGGGGATCGCTGTTAGATCTACGGTCTTATTTTTATTTTTCAAATTTTAAATGACTGATTCTTGCTATGAAATCTCCTCCTATTAAATGGATGCCTTTTCAGAGAAGGTTTCTAACCAGACATAGGAACAAGTAATTGCGTGTAATTGCCATGGATATTTTTAAAATAAATTTCCATACACATATATTTCTTGATCACATCTATTTATCTTGATCTGTAATTTAACAAAAAAATCAATCTGTGTGTCTCATGGTGCTTTTGTTCAGTTGATTATTATATTTTATGCAAGCCTTGGAGACTTTGCATTTTCCAACAGAGATTAGCAAAGTTACACAGCACTGTACCTAAAGCTCTTTCTTTTAAAACAATCATCTTACATTTACTTATGGTCTTTAAAACCAGCCATGCTGCAGGAGACATGTAGTTTAATTTTTAATAGCATTGTCAAGGTGTGATAATTGCACTAGTATAATTAAGAGTGGATTTTGAAGATATAAGTTTACCCATTTAAAGTCACTTTCTACAAACACCAGGAACAGCATGGACTGGAACCTACCTGTAACAGAATCATAGCACAGTGGTTTGGTGCTTATAACAGCATCCTAATAAAGGTTTGGATTCCAGCAACAATAGGAGGACCACATCCAGCCTGTATCATTCAGTAATCATACTTGAGCCCACCCCTCCAGCATCCCCCTACAATGGAGCATCAAACCTCCACAAGACCAATAGACTACCCTCCCATTGATGTCAGATAAGTCCATTCTTTGCTTCCTATGTATCTGTAGCCATGGATCCCTTCCTGTAGACTCCTTGGTTGGTGGTCTAGTCCCTGGAAGCACTGTGTGGTACGGCCAGCTGATGTTGTTCTTCTTATAAGGTTGCAATCCCACTCAGCTCTTCCAATTAATTAGTGATTAATTAATGATTAGTGAGGGATGGCCCAGCCCATAATGGGTGGTGCCATCCCTGGGCCAGTGGTCCTGGATTCTACAAGAAAGAAGGCTCAACAAACAGGAGAGCAAATCAGTATGCCATGCCTCCTCCATGGCCTCTGCATCTGCTCCTGCCTCCAGGTTTCTACCCTTCTTGTGTTCCTTTCTTTACAGCTTACATCTTTTGATGATGAACTGTTTAATGAAACCTTTTCTTTCCCAAGTTGTTTTTGGTCATGGTGTTTCATAATAGCAATAGTAACCCTGACTAAGACACATGTTTTCTATAATTAGAATATTTAATTTTAAAGTATTTTTTTAAAAAAATACTATGTGTTTTCATGAAAGCACCTTCTATCATGAAGTAGAATGAGTATCCTAACTTTGTATTAGGTTGACTACTAGGAAAATAGAGAATGTTCCATGTTTTCTACCTGAACATGATTCAGGTTCATTATGCTCAACAAAACACAAAGGAAGCAAGTAAGATCATAGGCATTTTTAACAATGTATTTTAGCAAATTTTTCATACCCAGAAATAAACAACAAATCCAAGACTACTATGTTTCATGTGTGTAACAGAGACTCAAATCCCACAGGGCGTAGACTCTATTTCTAAACGCGGTAGGCTTTCATCATATGTAACACACAGCTCAAGAAACCAACACCATCAACTGCTTACCTTCTGCATAAATTTAAGCATCAGAATTCTAACTGAACTAAGGTACATAGGATCCTTACCATGTTCTCCATCCTTACCACCTCTGATATTAAGGATTAATCACTACATAAAGATTAGGCCAATGGCCAGCTACCAAAGTCCTACCTCAGTTCTACTCATGTGGACACAGTGCAAAGAAAAATTAAAAGCTTGTTGGGAAATGGCAAATATCTTTAAAGAAACTATGTGTTATGTTAATGTAGGACAATTTGAGAAAACAATGTCAACTGAATACAAGAGAGACAGACACTGGCGACTAACTTTGCAGAGTCACAAACTTCCAGGAACCTCTGTCAACTCTACCAATATTCAGATTCTAGAATGGATGGATAATAGTTTGCTAAGAAGTCAAGCAGGGCACTTCTTTCTCTGTATGCTATATGCCTTACAATGTGGAGAAACAAGGAATCCAACATACACATGTTTAGGCCAAATTAATATCCACAAATATTTTGCAGGCAACAGTCTTTATTTGGGTCTGTGACACCACCATGACAAATATAATGAGCAATTAAATTCCCAAGTGTTCAGATTTTGGCAGCAATTAAAGGAGAAACTGGAAACTAAGCATCAAAACCCTGTTTCAGTGGCTTTCTGCCAAATGAATCCCCATGGGTTGAGGGAAGGTCTCAAGTTTCAAGTGTGGTAGATTTTATGGTGTATTATAATTCATCTGTATTAAGGATTAAATAAAATATAATAAAACAAATATGTAGAATACTAACATTAAATCTGAATAAAATAACAAGCATAATGCCCTGGTGCAGAGAAATTTAAATAAGATCACTGAATTACCCTTGCCTGACTTATGCTGAAAAATAAATTCCAGTCAAGCATATCTACGCATTCACATTCTGGAAGGAGATGGGTTGAAGTAAAGCAAGGAGAGCTAGAAGATTCTGTTACTAAATAAAAGCAAGACACTGCTATTTCTATGAGAATTAATTTTCATTTTTTATGCTTTATTAAATAATCAAAATATCAAAGAAAAACAAAGTGGAGCTAAAATTATATACTAACAAATCTAAACTTAATAAATTAGGAATGTAATTTTAATAAATTAAAGGTCACAGACAGTTAATGGCATAGCCAGAAGAACTCAAGTCCCAGATGACTAAAAACTAAAAGCAAAAGGCTTAATAGCCTTTGGTTGAGAAAAATTTATACTTGAACGTCTACTGCCAGTCAGTGTACCAGGGAGAGAGCTATAAACCTATGTATGAATGATTTTGACTTATTCACATTCTGGAGATAAAAGAAACAAGAGTCAAATTAACCATATGCCTTTGATCAAAAGTTTTCTAAATTAAGAGCAAAGGTAGGAGGAGCTTAAGCCAAAACCTGGCTCTCTTCCAGGACATCATCATTGTTGCCTACTGGAGACATCTTAAACAAACTATAGACATCATTTTCCTAATTTTCTTTCATTCTTATTGTACATATAGTGCATGGTGAATCAGACATGATGCTTACACATATAATCCTAAGATAGGGAAGTTGAGACAGAAGGATCATCAATTCAAGGACAACTACATACAAAGTTCCACCAGACTCATCTATGTAGCACGTTCTATTCCAGCTCATCCTGGGCTGTACAGTGAGACCCTATGTAATATACACCATGAAAAAAATTAAAAAGAAAGTAGAGAATGGAAGAAAAGGAAGAAGGAAAGTGTAAGGGGATGCAGTGAAGGGAGAAAGAGGGAAAGAATAAAAAGAGTTAAATTAAAGGAAACCTAAAGAAGAAGAGAGGAGAGAAGAAACGAGGGAAATGAGAGGAAAGGGGAGGAGAAAACAATCAGAAATATGTGTTGGTTGCTTGGCTGGAATGATAAGCAGTATTCTCCAATTGATCGTATTTCAGTATTGCCTGAAGCACTCACAGAGGTAAACTAATCCAATTCAATATGATATGTGGTGTAAAGTGAGGACACCACATGACGGGTGAGAGAAGAAGAGTCAGTTACCAAGAAGAGGAATCGGGCCTGGTAATTCCTATCTCTATCTCGGGAAGATGGATGACTGCAGCACACTTATGCTCAAGGGGCCTTAAAGAAATTGCCAGGAAGAATGCAAACAATCCTGAAGTGGTAATATCAGATTGTTCACCATAAACTATGAGGAAAATCTAATTAAAATGACTCCCTCCAACACATCCCAGTGCAAGAACAACATACTTTATGGCAGTGAACATAATGGATTATGTTATAGATGTATGTATGTGTATATATGAATATATACATATTCATATATACATATATGTACATATATATATTCTGGTGGACTAATCAGACCTTCTAAGCTTCTAAGGTCTAGGTTCCTCTATATTATCAGTCGACTATGGGAAAGTGCTTCTGAATAACGTCCTGATCTAATTGTTCCACTCAACCGAAGACCTTGGACTAGCCTCACTGAAGTTCTACACCACACTCCAAGAAATAATCACTCAATTTAGATTCCTTAAAATTCCACATGAGCATCCTGATAGTAGGATATGATTTCCAGTTCTCATCCAGAGATTCATATTTCAGTAGATAATTGCTTTTCCCTTCAGTGTGTCTTAACTAGTGTAATTCTTTCAGGAGACATTAGGAGGTAATCATATTTAGCTAATGTCATTTCACTAATGGTGGCCAGCTTACAAGCAGGCCTTCTCTTGGTGAATCTTATGAGTCACAGGGAAATGTAATAATCCCATAGAATGGGAAAGGTTGAAGCTTTGCAGATAGGAAATCTGTTTCTGAGTTTCAGTTTTGAAACTAAACTGATTCTGAACTCCACAAAGATGAGTGACCTTCTCAATAGGCACATATTTCCTCATAACATGAGAGTGAGTATAGCTGTCACTGTCAGGATTAAACTAAGTTAATAGTGCATGTAGACATATATTCTGAATAAGAAAACACTGTTTACATTTTTTTAAACAGGGTCTTATGTACCCCAGGCTGGCTTCAACATTATTGTAGCTGAAAATGATTTTAAATTCCTGACAATCTTGCTTCTGATTCTTGCTGGGGCTGGGATCACAAATGTGCACCAAACGTACTTTTTATTAAACCCAGGGCTTCCTGAAGAAGAAAGCATTCTACCAACTAAGCTATTTCTCCCATTCTAAATATTCTCATTTTTTTAAAAGAATGGGATAAGTATTCTTTGTGGCTTCATAATATAAATAACAAATATATTCAATTTTAATTGAAATATTTGAAACTTCTACTTCATATTTAGTGTGAATAATGTGATATTTTAGCACTTCCTTGTGGTAACTAAAATTGTAGTTCTGCTGAAGTTCTTACCAACCAATTATTCATATCTGTATTAATGAGAGGTCAGTGAAAATCAAACTACTATATTTCCTATTGAATTTTAATTTGTTATCCTAAAAACTACCTACATTTTTCTATAATATAAAAATATGCTTTGAGTTGCATATGCTTTACAAAATTATCAAGTGAAACAAGTATTATTTCAAAATATATTAGTGATTTCTATGTGTCATGTATAACACATCAAAAATTACAACATAGAGTTTTCTTAAATTACATTATTATGTACTCATTCACAATGTCCAGACAATAGAAAAGGGATTTCAAACGTGTCATGCTTTACAGTTAAAACATATTTAGCCCTGTACTGAGATACAAAGAAACAGTTAGCACTATAGTTTTATCATCCTGAAACCATTTCCTTTCAAAGATCTGAAAATCCATGACTTCACATAGCTATAGCAAGCCCTCTGATGAGAAGTTTAAGACCAGCCCAATTGAGAGAAAAGAATAAACTTAAGTCTAACAATCTCAGGATATTCCCAAATGACAAGTCTACTGGACAGTTCTGAATTTATTTCTATAAGATTATGTTTTTTGTTACCAAGAAAACATATATATATATATACTATTTTTGGTTTAAAAACATAATTAGCTTTTTTGAAACAGGTTCTCACATAGTTCAGGCAGGCCATCAATTCACTGTGTAGCCAATGATTGCCTTGGATCATTGACTTGTCTCATCATTGCTAAGGTTGGAAGGATGTGAAACTACACCTAGTAGGTAAATTAGTTTGCTTAGCATTAATAAATTCATTACCAGGTTTGTTTCATACACTTGCTGATATATTATTGTGTACGATTGATCTTATCACACAAAAATGACCAGCAAGCATGTGATCGACTTCCATTGAATTGTGTCTTTTGAAAGTGAAAAAAAATATTGCTAGTTTCAAACTTACAGAGAATTCCACTCTGACATTAATTATTAGGACATAGAAAAATACACACGCACATCATTCCTAGGACCTTAATATTCTAAAGGTAAGCTATGTGATTTCATCATAATGCTTTCTACTTAAAGCAGATCCCTGTTCTTATGGGGTGATTTAGTGAAGGGGTAGACAGTTCTCACCAGAATCTGTTGTGTCTAGGCAGAGAGTAAAATTCTGGAGTTGGAGGTGAGGTGGGATCAAGATAAGCACACCTTTTTGTTACCATTCTGGCTATGATGGTGTTTGTCTGCATCTCACATATAATTTTAGGTGGTTAGTGTTTTCTTATACACAGTATTTATTTTTAGGATGGCCATTCACATAGAACTGTTAAACAACTGTCTCATTTAATGAATTCAAAGTGTTTGTTCATACATTTATTAATGACATGGGAACACTACTCTTGGTATTCAGCAATTAAATTTTAATGTCTGTTTAAATGAGCCCAAATCTATAGAACTACACTTAGCTCATACCGCTATGTGATCCTATGCAACATCACACACAGTGGTTAACATGCAAATCTGGACACCAGGCGAACTCACAGTCATGAATTTAATGTCTTTCCTAGCATTGAAAAGCTGCATTTATTTTGCTTTTATATAAAGAACTAATGATGGATGTCTATCGTTCAAAGCGATCTTAGTCACTTGTTTGGAAAACATCCCTATGGATCCTACCAAAGTGAATAAATTCAAAAAGAAAGAAGCAATTTAGTAACTTTGGTTTGGAAGTTAAAAAGGTCTCTAATGTTCCATGAATTTTAAGTGTACATGGCACACGAGGATGCAATCTAACTAAGCATAAATCTCTATAAGCAGTAACTAAATTGATAACTGATTTCTGTTCATTAAAAAAGTAACATTTCCCTATTTGCAGTTATGGAATAGTTGGAACTAGATAGATAATCAAGCAAACAAACACAAAAATAAAAGCCCTAAAATAGCAAGTCGCGTCATTATCTGTAAAGGCACATGAATTTTTAGGATGTCAAAAATAGATTAATAGAACCATTGAAGTTCTTACGTAAAGTTAAAATTCAGAAAAGCATTCATTTTTAAGTCATAAAAGAGAAAGTCTTCTAATATTCTTTTGGTTTGGGAAGAATAAAGGCTTTGACTTGACAGCTACATGAGTTTATATCAAAAAGAGAATTTGGCAGGGCTTTCTGAATCCATAACAATTGTCTATTAGTCTGTTTTTAATAATTTTTCTTTGGCATGTAATCCTCTTTAATTAGATTCCACTCTCTGTTGTTTCAAGATTCCATAAACTGGTGTCTTATATACCAGCTGCTGAAGCAGGAGTTACTGTCTAAACGATATTCACAATGAGTATTTAGGAGGTTTACAATTATACCCTTGCTAATAAATTGTGCCATTTCCCCAACAATTTTAAGTGCTAATCTTCAGAAGGCATTTTAAAATTAGCTAAAATTCTGTCAAGAGATTTACAAAAATTGTTAGCATGAAGATAATTATGTCACAGCCCTTGGACTCCATCTCTGATTGTGTGCATAAATCAGAAAATGTCAGCTGTGT
Source organism: Grammomys surdaster (assembly GCF_004785775.1). Classification (NCBI taxonomy): domain Eukaryota; kingdom Metazoa; phylum Chordata; class Mammalia; order Rodentia; family Muridae; genus Grammomys; species Grammomys surdaster. Next base: position 898,228 of record NW_021620706.1, on the reverse strand, counting down.
TTTCCCTTAATAACTGCCCCTGCAGCAATATATTATAGTCTAAACTCTTATTATAATTTTTGTTTCTCTTTTCTAAATACCAGACAGTTGCTTCAAAAGTTTGGAACTGATTAAATAATTCATATTTCCCAGAATAGTAACTGATTATCAGTTACAAAATTGTAAGTATCAGCATTAAGTGTATCAATATGGAGTGGATAAACACATTTCCCATGAACTCTATATTATCTATATATTAAAGAGCAAAACATGCCAACACAACAATGTTTTTAAAATATTAATTAGACATAAGCTCAACCATACCCAGTAGTATACAAACAAAAAACTTCAAATAAAATTGAAAATACACACAAAATTTATATTTCAAGAACAAAAGCATGGAAGCAAAGTTTCCTGAATTCTTTACCAAATATCTTAGCTATTAATGTATACTATGCTAAATATAGAGTAAATAAGATTTGCTTTCCTCTTGGAAGAAATTAAATAAAAACTATTCCTTCATTTTACACCAATAATGATAAAGGACATTTTCTCTGCTCAGACAAAGTAGAGAAGAGATAGAACATTAATTTAAGTTTATTAACTGTGTTGGAAATAAAAGTTAGTCATCTTTATATCCCATTACCTACACTAGGAATATTTGTTTGCTAAATTTTTCTTAGACTAGATCATTTTAGAATTAACAGAAATAACTTGTGTCTACCAGACACCATGACTCTGGCCATAACCTGGGCTTAGAATTGTGACCATTGTATGGGAACTGAGCAGCAGCCCAGTTCTCAGGACTACTGTTTCATAAAATGTTTTTGTAATGTCCCATCACAACAATAATCTACATACTAGCATTTTCTACGTTACTTGATGTTGTGTCCATTCAATGAAATCTTAGCATGGGAAAATTTGTGTGCATAAAAACCTATAAACTTTATTTTGGATGACGTGCCCATTACTAAAACATTTAATGTTTAAAATAAAAGTATCTGAAAAAATGTAAGAATGTATATATAAATCTGCCTCCATTCCTTCTCTATTACCATTATTACGTAGGCAAATTTGGAAGTGTGGATCTCTGAGGAAATTCATTGGAGCCCTCAGAATGACATTGGAGCACTCAGCCCTAAATGTGATGTCTTTATTTAAACTCACAAGGCTTAGGGAAGAAAAAGCAGAAAGACTCTAAGAGCCAGAGATGGTGGACCATGGCAAGTGTTTTCCAAACACAAGAGAACTGATATCCAATGAGAACTCACAGCAACTAAGACAGTGAGAACAAATTCTTCACATGTTCAAACCAAACCAGATCTCAAACTGGGCCAAGAACGTGGACACAAAGGCCTAACCCTAAAGCAACAAGCCATTTGCAACTGATATCTGTGCACTACTACTTGGTATAACTCACTGCAGGTTAGGCATCATTCCTAGGAGTATTGGTCAACATCTCTCTTTATTAATTCAACATACATGTCACTTGTCAAAACACTATCAACCACCTAAGACAGGCTTGGTCTTGTTTATGAAATAAAGGGGGAGATGCGGAGAGCTTTTGGGGCTGCTTGGCAAGAATCAAGGACAAGTAAGAGGGCTTCAGGCAAGAATCTGACATTAGGCTAGAATAAAGAATTAATCTCAGGCAGGAATCTAAATCTTAGGATAGAACAAAGAAGCAATTTCAGGTAGGAAACTAAATTTTAGGCTAGAACAAGGAAGTAGGCTTCAGACATGAAAATGACTTTGTGCTAGGACAGGGAAGATGGCTCCAATATTTTGGTCATCTTGATAAGCCCTTAGAAACAGTGATCAAGGAGTGTTCATGGAATTTTGTTTATTGCCTTTGCTTGTTCTTAGACTATTTGGGTTTATTGTCTTGCTTGTTCCTTGACTATTTGCATCTATATTGTATTGCTAGTTCCTCAACCTAGAACTGACCCTAATACTTGCATGTAATTAAAATGGTATAAAAGCAAAAAGGAGGGGGGATGGGATAGTAGGTTTCTATGGAGGGAAAATGGGGAAACGGGATGGCATCTGAAATGTAAATAAATAAAATATCCAATAAATAAATGCCATCAAACATGTGAAACAGAAGCACAGTATATTCACTCTACATAGGCCAGGCCTCATGGTCCATTCAATGAACTAAGCACAGCCTAAATTTCAAATTATACTTTGCCTCTACAACTTTTACCTTTTTTCCCCCTTTGGTAAATTTCATTTGCCTGTAAGAAAGGTTATATTCTATGTAAAGTTTTTAAGTTCAATTTATTGTATCTTTAGAAGAATTCTCATGGAAAAATATGAAATCTGCTTAATTTGATATTATGTAGTCAAATGTTCTACTTCTGAGGCATATCTCCCTAATGTGCTATTTTAAAGCATATTGCAAAGATGTCCTTGTGCAAAGATTCTTATTAGTTCAGGAATATAGGTTCATTTTTAGGGGTTAAAAACTGAAATAAAGTAAATTGGTTTAAAGAGCCATTCACCTTAATAAACATATTTGCAAATCTGGCACAATTAAATATTCTTAGAAGTTGGAGTATGATTCATCCTTTAAAATTATAAGGAAAGGGCATATTGATGGTACACGATCCAAATACTGACATGAAAATGAAATTTGAAAATTAAATGAAGAGAGTTGATTATGCAAATTGCAAGGCTTGGATCATTTACATGTGATGAAAATTACATATCAGTGTGAAACACAAGGGCATTATCAGTCATCATTATTCTTTGAACTGGGCTTTTTTATGAAATTATCAGAGAACAAAAAGAAAAGATTGACCAAGAGACTAGTAACACCTTCAAAGCCATCAGAAAACATCAGTGCCTTGACTCACCATCAAAAATCTACACAGCTCAGAAATGCTGCCCTTTCACTGACTCAGGCCTGAGTGTCTCTTACTGGAGTTTATTGTGATGTACTTTGTAAGCACAGAACTCTAATGCTTTTGCTTCTCACCTATGAGATCAGTGCAGGCTCTGGTGCTGCAAGGGCTGAGGAACAGTCAGTCATCTCATTGATAAAACAAGCATGGAACATTAGCACCTAACAGAAATGAAGGTTCTACATCTGTCAGGATCATTGCAACAGCATTTCTTCAGTACGCAGAACAGAAGCCACAGTAGGGGAAAAACAAACAAAGGCAGGTCCTTCTAGAGCATAAGAGAATCTGTACATCATTAAAATATCACAGGGAACAATTCTAAAACCCATTAAACATGCTACCATTTATATTTACCTACTTTTTAAAATAGTGGTATCAGGACAAAATAGACCTACATTACAGAAGGTTTCACTGTCTTTCTCCAAGACTTTAAACAATGCCTAACCAGTGCTCAATGAATAAATAAAACCATATTATACACAAAATACAAAAATTGTCTATAAATATTAAAATTATACAAAGAAAAGATTTCACAGAAATTTTCTTTGCAGACTAAGGAGCCAGACAATCTCTAATATGCAGTAACTCAGATATTTTACACTATAGTTGAATAATCCAAATACTTCATTGTATGTAGAAATTTATGTTTCATAATGATTTCTTATTATCACACTCTCACTCTTCCATAGATATCATAATTGGCATGGTAGTGGTTATCATTAACATGAATAGCTTATATCCTGGCTAAATCCTTAAAGTGCTCAAGCTATGTGCTTCAGATTGCTGAAAACTGTGAACTGCTCGAGGGGTCCTTAAAAAAGCCATTGACATCACTTCTGCCATCAATGAAATTATGAAAGTAAAAAGAAAACACAGATAGATTGATTTTATTTAAAAGACCTCCTAAAACAAAAATTCATAACCTCTCAAGGAATTAACATCTTTACTCTCAGGATATCCTTTAGTTCTAATCTAGTCCCTTGGTTCACCAGCCTCATGTTCTGTTCTCAGAGGAGTTGTTCAATAAATATTTGTTAAGTCTCAGCTCTCATTCTGTACTTGGCGAAGATGGAAAGCCGCTACTCATCTTACTCTTATAAAAACTCTCCATCCTTAAAGACTGTTATTAACTCCCCACTCCTTTGTCTCAAACCTGAACAAGCCAATTCTTTTGGGTTGCTTCATTATTCTGATTGATCTTAAGTTTCAATTTCTATATGGACCTTTCTCAGGAAGCCTTTTCACATTGTCAGCACCTCTCCTTAACAGAGATTAAATGTGGATAGCTTATCCTGGACGTTCAGTCATAATTATACATGACCAATCACATATTGCTACACAGCTTTGTCCTGTGACAGTCATCCACACTCTGTATGTGTATGTCCCTGCCTAGGTGTTCTGATGGCTTCTGAAATTTCAACTCACCAGAACACTGGATTCAGTAGTAAAAGGTCTTTTACATCAACAAATCCAGTTTTCCTGAAGTAGATTCAGTGAGATTTTTATTATGATTCCCCTTCATCTAATATGATTACAAATAAACTGAATATAATTTTAAGGCAAAGCATAACAGTGAAAAATACCATCTGGCATTAGATGATGCCTTTGAATAACTCCATTGTCTGGCTCAAGCCCATTATCTCTGGAGCCTACTGAACAATTCCCAACAAATATTATAATATTGGCTTCATGAGAACTTTTATTTTATTTTATTTTATTTCCAAGTCGGAAATGCAAACTTTATTCTTTTTTTAAGTGCTTATCAAGAATATGACTGCACAGAGCTTGTTTTGATATAATAACAAGATTGAATGGTTGCTATGTTGCTTTTCTTAAGAAGTTGGATATTGATTTGTTCACCAAGTTAGCAATAGCAAAACAGAAACTCTGCAATTACTTATATACATATATACAATTTGAATATATTTTCTGTGTACAATTTTACCAGAAAAAAATTAAAGTATTCATAAAGGGCTGAAGACATAGCTCAGCAGTAGACCAATTACCCAGGATGCATAAGACTTAGAGTTCAACCCCCAACTCTGTTTTTTAAGCACTTTTATAGGGAATTATGAATATTTTGACCACCTGTACTCATAAAGCTCACACATTAATGAATAAGCTAGAAATGATACAATGTATCCCTTCAATATTTGATTTAAAAAATGGCCGAGCTGGGAATGTGGCTCAGAGAGGAGATTTGAATCTTATCTTGTATGAGCCTCTGTATTTTGTCCATATCACTACAAATAAAATATGCTAAATATAACCTAGGTACTTCAAACATGTGTATTTAACATGATCTGATAGATTCAGATATCCAGATATAGCAATAAAAAGAAAAAGGGTGACAGAGAGGGACATGGGATCTTTTACAATTGGGATACCCAAAAAGCCTTTTCAGGGTGATGATGAATATAAATGAATGTCCAGACTCCAGAATAATATGAAGCTGAAAAAACAGGAAAGAATGAACCCTAAAGCCTAATAAGTACATAGCAATAGACTTTCTGAAACAGAAAGGTACAAATCACTGGACCTTTACAATGCTGTAATAGAATTAAAATTCTACTTTGTCTCTTATCCCTATTTCCTGACACAAGAATCCTAGAAGCTTAAAATTTCTGAGTTAAAGTGTCTTTTTATGTGTTAGGGATTGTCAGGCCTTCAGGCTCCTCAAAATAGGGTCTAGGTACCAGAAGAATCAACTATAATATTAAAGAGTTAGAACTTTGAAATTTACTGCCTTAATCTCCCCAGAAGAAAGAAGCTGAAGGTTCAACTAATAATGAAGAACTTGCAATTTAATCCATAACATGTACCTAACAAAATTGCCATAAAAGTTCAAAAGTTTTAAGATCCATGGAGGTACTAGAAAGGTATAGTACCACAGGGAATGGCATATCTTCATCCCTTTGTCAAAGCCTGGTCCTTCTCATCTCTATTTGTTGTTGAATTGAACTTTCTTATAAAGGCTTGTCATCTGTAAGTAAACTGTATCCACGAGTTCTATGTTTCCTAACAAACAAACACATTTCCCAATATTTCTGAGGAACACTGAGTTTAGGGAGCAATCCTTCTGTTTACCTGGTCATAGTCCAGCCTGAGATAAGTTCATGTTATCATTCAGGACATTTTTCCACTGCACTGAAATTTGGGGGCCATTTTTTTTTACTTTAGAGATGTTAGCAAGAAGAACAATGTCAGAATAAACAAAATCCCAGTTACACAAATAAAATTTTCAGAGGTCTAATGTATAAGCCAAGGAATAAATTTAGAAAACCTAGACAGAATTATATAGTTTAAAAGATTTATCTTTTTAAATTTTTATTTACATTCCCTTGCAGTGCTTAGCCTCGCAGCCTAAGCAAGAATTCAGATCGCCTGACAGAGGGGGTTCTGGGTGTCCCCTCTCTGCTTGGTCTAGGGGCAGAATTCCCCTCTTTTAGGTTGGGTAGAGATGGGTTTTGAGAACACACTGGATAGAGTAACAACCTCATCTTGAGTCTCGTGGTCCTCCATAGCTAACTTATAATTTATCTGAATAGGTTTTGCTACCAAATTATCTATCTGTTGTTTCATAAAGTTAGTCAACCTATTTAAGGCCCAGGGACCAAAAGAAATAAGCAAAAATAACACAATTAATGATCTCAAGATGGGAAGAATTAGGGTTGACAGCCATGGAGAGGTTGAAAACCAATTCTTGTACCAGCTCTCATCTTTCTCTTTCTCTCTCTGTCTTTTCTCTCTGGGTTCCCTGAGGGACAAGCCTGACTGCATAGGGGATGATGTCAAAAGTATCCCCTCTACAGGAAAAAGACATCGGGATGGGTATGGCCCTCATGCCTCACTGGAAAACATTAGGGGGACAGGAGCCATTACAAGGTCCCCTTCAATTACAGGAGGTCAGGCCCCTATCCCCTCCTTCACAAGATTAGAATCTCCACAGCTCTTCTATACTTAGAGAAGGAAGGAGATGTCAGGGGCAGCCCTGCTTATACACTGAAGGCCTAAAATCAGCCATAGGCCTAAAATCAGTAATAGGCCTAACATATATGCATGCTAACACAAAGTCTTGGGTCTCTGAGGACAAATACTGAAACACATGGTTATAAGCTATTGTAAACAGGCAGCTTTTGTGGAAATTTACCAGCCTGAATAGCCATAGATAAATAGGTAAATAGGTAGCCTTGGCCAATAGTACCAACTTAGATAAGGACAAGTGAATCATAGGCAGGGTCATAGTGACCTGTCCCATGAACCTTCACTCAGCCGATCCCCTGTTCTGAAAGATATCTGCACTCCCCCTGAACACCCACCCTCCGGTGTCATCCCCTTCCCCATGTCCTGCCTTTTTGCGTTCATAACCCCTGTGTGAATAAGTAAAAATTATAATTTGATTTAAAAATAAACAAATTAATTTAAAAACTATTTACCTTATATTTTTAATGGTGAGTTTCTTGGGAAATAAGTACATCTGTCTGAATAGGGCTGGAGAAGGCACTGGAGCTATAGTAACAAGCCATTTTGAACCACCCAAGATGAGTACATGACACCAAACTCTGATCCTCCCCTAGAGCATCAAAGTTCTTAATCACTGAGACGTCTAACCAACCAAGTAGATATTTTTCATTTTAATTATGTGGCTATTTGTGACACCAAAAGAAATTATGTGACATGAATGGCTTAACTGCCCTATTGTAGTAGCTACAATATTATCTGTATGTATCTCATAACATTACCTTAAATACACTCAAAAATTGGTTTGATAAAAAATAGAAGAAATAAGCAGCATGAATAGATGATCCTGGAGACCCTATAGGAAAAGACTACAAGAATAGTTTTCCAGTATAAAAGAACTTAGAAATCATAATAAAATATTAAAAAAGGGGTAAAATGGTAGATTTCTACAAAATGCTGCCACAAAGAAAAACTATTTTAACCTGTGTATAAATAAAAAGGAATAACGATATGAGTAGAATGTATCAGGAGTCAATTATAGCTATTCATCCACATATTACATACACTATTGATCTCGGACATATACCTAAATGATTACTAGAATCTCAAACTATGATGCTAAATGTATTTGAAATGGAATTTTTTTTTTCTAAAACTAAGGTGGCTTTCCTTCTAAGAAAAATAAATACCTATGACTGCTATAGTCTAAGAATTCAATTTCTTCAAAATTTCACCAGATCTCTTCCCCTTTGTTTCAGTTCTTGAATACAAGGAAGATAGAATTAAATGAATAAACATGTTACAAATGTATGGAAATGTAACATGACATCCTCACAATTTATATGAATCTTAATGAAGTTATTTTATTTGCTTAAAGTCTCAGGCTACCAAAAGGATAACTGAAACAATAGCAGATTTTAAATGCAAATTTGTTCTTATAACTAAAGAAACAGTTGTTAGTCATGAAGGCATGTACCCTTTCCAGCTGGAATGCAAGGCTCAGATGAGTTGACTCTTTTTATTGAGTAGGATATACTTGAAGAAATAGAATCATTCAATTACATTAAGAATTTAGTATCAAACATCTGTAAAAATGAACTATAGTATACAATTTTTTCGCCATGAGATAGGAATATTCCAGCAATTCCAATCTGTAGACATGGTAATAGATAGTAGAGGTTAAGACTGAACTTAGAAGCAAGACCAAAGAAATCAAATAAACATAAGTGTAAAATAGTGAAAGTTCTCAACAGAAAGAACTATAAACCCTAAAAATCAAACAATGGCCAACTATTTTCTACACAGCATCCCTCTCTGCACTAATGAGAAGATTTGAACTGCAGAAATGGTGCAACTAAGAGAAAGACACAGGACAGTTTTATGTTGAAAAATGGTAAGATCCACCTCCACCCCAGAAAGATCAAGAAAACTTCAGTGGAAAATGGCATTTAAAATAGAAAAACCAGGGCTGGAGAGACACCTCAGAGGTTAAGAGCACTGGTTGCTCTTCATGTGGTCCTGAGTTCAATTCCCAGCAACCACATGGTGACTTACAACCATCTATAATGAAACCTCATGTCCTTCTCTGGCCTTTAGGCATACATGCAGGCAGGATGCTGTATTCATAATAAATAAATCTTAAAAATAAAATAGAAAAAATAATAACAACAACGAATGTTTTAACAGGATACTTTAATTAAAAATGAAAAAAACACATTTCTTATATGAACAGTGTCCTTTTAGAAGAGCCAAGTGGTTGAACTATAATATGTAATTATATTTTATGACAATAACTTTTCTCTCTTGTGCTTATCACATGTGAATATCAGGCACTATTAAAATGTTTAAAGTGTGTGTGTGTGTGTGTGTGTGTGTGTGTGTGTGTGTGTGTGTGTAAAGTAGTCTTTATTGATTTGTATTTGAGACAGGGTCTCTCGTAGCCCAGGGTTTCAATACTGCTGAACTCCTCATCCTCCTGCTTCTACCTTTCAAGTACTGGTATTACAGACATGAGACACCTGCCAACACCGTCTAGCTTATGTGATACTAGGGGTTAAACCCAGGATTTCATCATGCTAAGCATGCCCTGGCAATTGAGATAGTTCCCTAGGTATAACTGAACTATTGTTAAAATATGTATGTATCGATATATGGAATGGCTAACTTCTTCAACTATGGTTAGATATAAATCAGTGCTACTATGTAATAGATACAAAAAATAAGATTGAATAATTTGGCAAGTAGAGTATCTCTCTGTATGGCACCATGAATTAACATCGTATCATACTTTAGGGATATCTCAAAGAACAAGCAAAGTTTTCCAAATAGAATAAGCAACGGGTGAGGATGACTTTTTCTGTAATATAAAGAGAGTATGCATCACATGACTCCTGGCATTTGAAATGGTTTCAATTTCAGTTTGCTTTAGGTTTAACTCATAAGTAAAGGTTTGCTATTAGAAAGAATAGTTTTATAATCTGAAGGAGGCAATCGTAACTGTGCAAATTATCACTTTTACATATCATAATGGTGCAGAATTTTTAAGAAAAAAAATCCCACTTAGAAAATACCTAAGACCTCGATCAGAGTCAGCTGTTCTGCCTCATAGCGACATGGATTGTGGTAGTAAAGAAAGCTATGCATGAGAACATAAACAATCAGACACAAGGAACCAGATAACTGAATTATCCAATCCTGGCATCATTTAATTAACTCAGAAGTGACACGTCTTCTGGGGTGACCAAAGATTAGAAAACTAAGGCACATGCTGTATAATATCATTCTTCAATAAAAGTACAGACACAGATGCCAAGTCAATATCACATTTCAGATGCTACTTTCTTGATTCAATGCATTATGAACTCTGCTGACTCTGAGAATTATGTGTCTCCTAAGTTCTTTTCAGTTTAAGAATCCTCTAACTCTGAATTCTTACTCTGACTTGAGATTCTTTTTATATTTTTTTAACTTTTTAAAAACCCTACAATATCCTTTGTTTGTATATGATAAAAATGAAACACAAGTTAAATTACTTGTGTAGGAATTTTAGAGTCCCTCCCTCCCGCCCACCCTTCCTTCCTCCTTCAGTCTCTCTCTTCCTCCTTCATTCTTTTCCTTGCCTCTTTTCCTAGTTCTTTCCCTATCTCTTTTCTCTAGCCTCTTCCTTTGCTTCCTCTTTCTTCCTTTTTCCCTATGTGCTCTGCATTCTTTTTTTTCTTTTGAGACAAAGTCTCCATGTGCAGACCAAAAAGACCACAAATTCACAATCCTTTCCTTTTTGAGTTCTGAGATTATAGGCATGTGGCATTATAATTGGCTTTTTTAGGTTTTCTGAGTATCAACTGGAGGATCTTGAATTTAGTTTCCATGTAGTAATTAGGTACGCAGATACATAAACATAAGAACTGAATTGTCTTTTGTAATTTTTGAAGTGCTTTAGCAATTATATTAAGAATAAAAAAATAAGATTGACAGATGCAAAGTTTGCTGTGACTGCCATTGATCAGGTGGAGAGTTCATTCTCTGACATCTCACAGTTAGAGGAAAAGGATGGGGAAACATCCCTCACCAGTCTCTGACAAACAGGACTCTCACCCACACCTTTATTTCTGATCTTCTTTTAATAAAAATCAAAATACTGCCTACTGTTGTTATATTCAAAAGAACCAAGAAATAATTTTTTTCTTGCCTGGGAAGTAAATGACTGTGAGGGAAAAATTACAGACCATTATGGCATGCTAATCATCCAAATTAGATAAACACAAGCGAGAAAAAGAGAGGCCAGAGACAGAACACCAGATAGAGAACAGTAGGAAGGGAAACAACTCACTCACTCTACACAGCCATTGTATCAGCTCAGTTATCAGAGGAAAATGAGTCATTCAGGCCTCGAGTTATAATAAAATCTCACAGAATGTTTTGTGTTTGAATAGCTATCACCTCAGGTGACTTGCGATAGGTCTCCAAGTACCTTACTCAGTTCGGGCAAGATTACAAATGGAATGAATACTTTGTCTGTCTCTCACAAATGGTGAAATGTAGAGAAGAATTTCAGTTTTCTCATCAAAAGAAAGTATAAATGGATGGAATAAATGAAGATAAGCTTAACTGAGTTCTTAGGGGTAAAAATGATACATAAATTTCTTGACTGGAACATCGTTCCCTTCCTCAAATCCTCTTAATGACCTGCTTTAGTTCTTTAAATCATTAGTCCTTTCCATTCAAGTGACGTTTTAAAACTACAAATAGATTTTCTGAACCAGATTTTAAATCTTTAACATTTAAGCCCTAGAATCGAGTGACTGATTAGAAAGCAAAATGAGAGAAGAAATAATTTGAAGGTGTTAGGAAGTTGTGACAGAAAATCATGGGAGATCTCAGACAAATTCAAACTACTGACAGTGGCATCCATGATGGATTTAACTCTCCTGTTTGCTCAAACATAATTTGATCATGAAAACTTTCACTAAATATCACCAGACCAGGCGATTTCTATATTTTCATTGTGTTATACTTATAATTCTATTACACAAATGACACATGACAATTAAAGTCAGTGGTAATGTTTAAATCATGTGCCTTTTAAAAAATATATAACGAATAAGATGTGTATGTGTGTGTATGTGTGTGTGTGTGATGTTTTGAGACATGGTTTCTCTGTGCAACCAGACTGTCCTGGTACTTGTTCTGTAGACCAGGCTAGCCTTGAAATCAGAAATCTGCCTGCGTCTGCCTCCAGAATACTGAGGTTAAAGGCATTACCACTACTGTTCAACTCAAGACATATATTGTTTTATATGAGGCTATAAAGATTGTCTAGAAGTTAAGAGCACTTTCTACTCTTGAAGATGACAGGAGTTCAATTCCTAGTACCCTAGGGATATATATTTACCTTAAGTCTGGCTGGGATAGCCACTCTAATCTAAAGACTTCTGCAAATAGCACAGTATATTACCCTTGCTTTTGTGATCTGGACATTGAATAAGGGAAGCTGGGTATACAATGAAGTTGGTCTCTAACACTAAACAGTATGAGGCTTTCTGTAACTCACAGAGTATCTAAATAAGAATTTTAGGTCTGTGTAAGCACGTTTTCCTCTTCGTGTTTCAACCACAAGAGCAAGCACTACTATCTTTTTAAAAATGCTGAGTATTTGTATCTTGATGTCAGTTCAGCAGGATAGTGACCTAGTGATGGATGGTAATCATACCAACAAAGGGAAAGTTAAGTGGAGATGTGGATATTATAGAACCTTTAGAGAACCAGCATATAACCCAAAGTGAATAGACATTTATTACCTAAGGTGTTAAAAAATTTTTTACAGTAAAAATTTACCATCCCAAGCTTTTGTTTCCTCTCATCTGTAATATCCATCTCCCGTGGTGCTTGTTATCTGGTTCACATACAGAATAGATACCTCACTAGCATTAATGCACACACACGTGCCATGTGCATGAATGCATACATACATGCATACATACATACATACATACATACATGCATACACACACATATACATATCATTGTCACTCTCACTTTGCAGATGAGGAAGCCAAGGTTCAGAGCTGAAATGCCTTCCCGCTCAGAACAGGGAGAGTCATTCTCTAAATCTGTTTCCCCTTAACATGGAGTCAATTAAGGTAATTTTCATTCTGCTAATCATCCCGTTGTCCTAATTGCACAACCAATGAGTACTGAATGTGTACATTTTATGTGGTCATTTCCATTTCTCAATTGCTATGTCTCATGTCAATGAACTCAAATTCAACTAGTCTAATGCTTACCTAAACAGCTTTCTGATTACGACTTGATGAATGTTGTTTTCCGTCGTGGTGATTTCTCAGGATAAATCAACAGCACATTTCTGATGATGATTTGATGTGCCATGTTGCTCAAACACAGGCAGAAAATGATGTTCTTGACAATTCAAAATTCCGACACATGGAATGTATTTACCATATTATAAATCAGTAGAGCCATGCACTGGAAGGTACTTGATTAAGGCCTACTCTGATACCTTATTATATATCATACAGAAGTCTCCAATTACAGCCTTCAATTTCATTCTGGGTAATGATTCTATGGAGATGTGGCTTACACGTGGATACCTATCAGGTCATTTCTCTCATGTAACCCTCCATATACAAACACATTCATGTCCCTTAATAAATCTAACATTTTGAAAGCATAATCCAGGCATTGTCTATGGGTATTCCACCCAAAATGTACACAACCCTAGACTCAAGCACTATCTTTCTGTGTAATTGGTTGGTGCAGCTTTTGTTCCATGGTTAAGGCTCAATAGCTGTTTCCTAAACTAATTCCTGAGGCATCTGTACTTAACTCTTCAGGAAGTGATCCAAGGTTTATTTAGTTATGTAGTCTTAAAATATCTTAATTAGCTGAACTTTTCCCCTTATCAGACTTGAGTTTCTGAGTAAGACAAACCACTCTGATGCAAACAAAGGTTCTGCTTCCTAATGGGGCCATATCTGATAGGCAGCAACCTCTGAAATTGTTGAGCAGAGTCTACAGATGGATTGTTTTCCTAGCCATGCCTGATAAAAACAGCAGTAACTGTGGCCTAGAAATGGCCGCTAAGTATTAATAAAAATAAAATAACTGTAGTAGATCTACTAAACTGTGTAAATTAATTAACTATTATGAATTAGCATTTTAATAATTTTCATATATCACTTTTAAGTGTGTTAAGAGTATCTTTGTTTTTAGGAGACATGAAGGATTTCATCAGGGGCATGTAGAAAAAAAGCGACATATAAAATTGCTCATTAAACATCACTAAACAAACTAAAATTGAGTTCTTAATGTGGGGGAGTCTTGCACTTTTCCAGCACTGTTCTGAGTTGATGATACTCTCTTCTGAAAGAATTCTTACAACTGATAACAAACTAAGACATGTGGAAGCAAATTTTTTATCTTGGTCAAAAGTACTTAGAAGTAAAAAGGATCATCTAGGAGAAATAAGATAAAAAAGGCATTTTTCATTTCACTGGAAGTACGCATTGCTTTGTTTCATCTTTTTATTTGTCTCTTAGACATTCCACTACAGATTATATTGCCAAATCTTCAGGATATGTGGGTTCCTCTTCACCATTTTTATTATCTAGAATATTCACACATTAAAAAGACTTTACAATATTCATTGTTTGTCTTTTGTTTTAGACACTCTTAGCCTGCATGCAAGTAAGTCTCAGAGCAAAGAGACAAATAAGCAAGACTCTGAAATTGTTTTAGAAAAATCAAAGATTTCTGCAGAATTTATAAAATGTCTATATTCACACATTTTAATGCTTGAATTTTCAATTATTCCCTTTTTTATTATCACACTTGATTTTAACATGTGTACTTAGCTCACTGCAAAGTTTCCAATCTATGAGGTAATCAATACTCATAGAGAAAATACATATTTATAGAGTACATATCCAAGCTCATCTACCAAACTGAAGAGCACATCGGGATGGCCAAGATCCCTGCTGCTAGGGAAAATTTCATCCCAGCTCCAATACCTACTATGACTAAGACACTGAACACAAGCATCCAGAGGAGCCTTTGTATCATGGAACCTATTATAGTCCTTAGTTTGAGTCTGGAAATTCTTTCACAATTGCGTGGTATATTTTCAATCTGTGACAAATTTGAAATTTCTGCTGAATATTCCTCCCTTAGTCATTAAAGTGGTTACTTACTAACACAGTGAAAACCCTTAGTTCAGTCTTCTGTAACTACCTCCCTAGCTTCTGCTCATGGAAGTCCAGGACAGCCTAACTAGACAAAAGCAAGCACTTCATCAAGAGATCCATTTGTCCTGTCTAAGCAGGATAAGGTATCTGTGGCCTCAGGACAAATGGTTATTCAGATGTATCAGTAGCCAAAGTTATTGGATGCAGATCCTGTGCAATCAAGCTCCCATACATGACATTCAAATGTCTTAAGAACATAAGAGAACCTTGGTCTTTCAGATTTCAGAACAGTAGGGATGAACCTGAAGAGGCCAGAGACAAAGACTTCTGCAACGCCCCCTCCCAGGTCTCATATGATTGTATTAAAGGCTCTGGGTGTCTGTGCATGGAGAAGGTAGAGAATCTATTCTACCAGCCTTGTTGCTTATATATCTGCATCAAAGTCAGTCCTTATGGAAGCTATTTGTGTGGTTGTGGTAAGAATGTCTGCCTTCTCACTCTGAAGTCACTGTGGTACACAGGCTTCCAGAAACCTGAAATACCCCAGAGAGACTCTCAGTGGCCTTGTTGATGTTCTGAGGAAGACTGTGGATCTGGTTCAGGGATTACTACAGTGGATAGAAGCAATGTTCCCCAGAGCCTCAGCATAAACATGGGTCCCTGCAGACTGCTGAGAGAAATATTGGTCTAACAATAACTGTCTGATTTTTAATTATTCAAAAGAACCTGCTTTGAGGAGCTAAGGGTGTGTTTCAGTGGTGAAATATTTGCCTAGTATATATGAGGCTCTAAGATTGATCCCAAGGCCCCTGAATTCCAATGGGAGAGCAGGCATACACTGTATACCTAGCAGGAAAGAACACACATCAGTTCGTTTTGTCACTCTATCCAAAAGAACTTATTTATAAGAACTGACACATTGGACAAAATTAATAAAGAAATGTAAACAACAGAATGTTGTTTGCTAATAAGTTTATGTCATATGAGGTATCATGGATGACCCAAAAGATGGTGGTGCTTCATGAAGTAAGGCAGGCACTAGAAGCAAATACTGCATGAACTCACTCATATATGGACCCTGAAGAGTGCTAGCCTTGTCAAGGAAGACTTGGCATATTGTTGAAGACAGCCTGGAAGAGGGGAGAAGGAATGAGAAGTGGGTGGCAGATGCAGCTACAGCTAGACAGCAAGGAAACTCCACGTATTGTACTTTGCAGAGGAGCGACTAGAGTTAGCAATATATTTTAGTATAATTATATTCCTAATGTTCTTACCCCAAAGAAATGGACAATGTCAGATGACGAGCATGCTAAACAATGTAATTGGCTATTAGACAACGTACATGTGTCGAAGAAACACACGATATTACCATTACTGTGTATGACTAGTACACATCAACCGAAAACAAAAGGAAAACCAAGCTGAGACAAGAATTATAAAGTCCTTGAATCACTTTCATGGGAAGCACAATTTAAGAACTAAGTATAGAGCTATGAAGACCAGAGTCAGCAGGGAGGCTCAGTGAGTAGAGTCACATGCCCTGTGAACCTGAGGACCTGAGTTTGATCTGATCCCTGGAGTCATGGTGGAAGGAGAGAATCGACTTATGAAAGTTGTCTTTTAACCTCTGCAAGTGAGTCCTGGAATAATCATGTGCTGTTTCCAAATATATGCACAATAGTAGGTAAAATAGAAAATGAAAATAAAAATATTAAAATGATTGTGAAACCACAAAAATTTAAGAAAGCACTAAGGCTCCAACATTTTGCTAAGATTTACAATAAACACACACACACACGCGCGCACACACACACATGCACACGCACGCACACACACACACACATATATATACACATGTGTGTGTATTAATATATATATGTGTAATATATATATATATATATATATATATATATATATATATATATGAAAGAAAGTCTAAGTGTGTTTAGAAGTGGTGGCTTGACCTTTCAGAATTTAGAAGATACATGAAAGCAGGAAGAACTGGAAGGAAATCAGCCTGAGAAACACATCGGAATGACTTAAAAAGCTGAAGTGGATTCCCTGAGTGCACCGCTGTCCTTCCTCTACATAATGAGTGAGAAGACAGTACCCATGCACATGATGGTTAGCGAATGCCCATAGCACTATTAATAATAAGAGTCTGATAAAAAACCTACTACATTTCCAACCTTAAAAACTCAAACTTTATTTCTCTACAACAATTACTAATCTAGTTAGATGACTAATATTGTTGTAATAATAATAATATATTTTTTAAATAAGCTACACTACAGGCCTCTAGAACTATCAGCATTACTGTCTAGTACTTCAGTTAAGTTCTTGTCAAACATACCCTACTGTCAAATCAATATTATTAATCATTACAATAAATGCTTATGAGTGTACACACAGAATTTTCAATCCACATGCAGAATACATTTATGATAAACACTGTATGCCAATAGTTCCTCATTGTGATTCTACTGAATATATGTTCTACATCTAACATGATTTATTTGATACTCAATTGGTTCCTGATTTTTCACTTCTATTATTTCCACTGTTTCTCTTTTAATCTTCCCCTTGCTTAATTCATGTATTTTCTAAATACCAGCTGACTTATTTTTTACCTGCTTTTAGTTTTCTGCTTTAAACCATATTGTGTGATCATTTCTCAGAAGACTCCACCCCTATAATTCTTTCTAAAACAAAATCAATTAATCAAGCAAGCCATTCAGATAATCTTTAAAAAGATGTTCTCAACATGCTAAATACAATCCTCTAGCCAGAGCAGTGGTGTTTTGTCTCAATCTGTATTTCTCTTTGAATTGACAGCACAAATAAAATACACTTAGATTTCCAAAAGAACAGGAAACTCTTAGTATTTATAAATACATTTTATAGCATTTTAAATGCCTTACTTATTGTTTTAAAATAATTATAAGTAGATATATGACTATTAATAATCAAAATTAGAAAGCACCACAAAATGATAGACAAATAAATGTTACAGGAGAAAAAGCATAAACTTTCCAAGACAATGAAATAACACAGATAACTAAGTAGAAGTCAAGAACTATAACGGTATAGTACACAAAGTTTCAAATGTAGGAATGTTGATAAATCAGAAGCATCTGAAGAGCATATAGATTTTCTGTTCAAAAAATATAGGGGCCAGGGAGACAGTTCAATTAGAAAAATGTTTGCCAAACAACCACAAGGAGTGAGATCAGATCCCAGATGCCCATGGAATAGTCACACATGAATGCCTGCCTGTCACCCCAACACTGAGGAGGCATAGAGAAGCAGTTCCTGAAACATTGCTGGTCTGCTAGCCTAGCATAACCAGTGATATCCAGGTTCAGTGAGAGATGAAAGAAAGATGTTTGAGACTGATTTTAAGCAACCTCAGGCATGTACATATTCATACACATACACCATTATACACATATGCATACCCCAAAACTAACACACACACACACACACACACACACACACACACACACACTCACTAAATAAAGCCAATGCCATACTCAGTGTGCAACAGAAATTCCATACAAATAGAAAATTGGAAGTGGAACAACTGACTTAAGACACATACTAATGTCAGTCAATGAAGAATGGACACAGCCATATCATTCTTTGTAAGAGGATATCAAACTTCATATACCTGAAATCAAGAGACATAAAAAAAATCTAGCCTTGTGTATGTGTTAAACTGTAAAATAAGAAAAAAGCATTAACATTCAATATTCTATGGAAAATAATTTTATTATTAATGATCTTAAGTACACATTGGCTGAACCCATCACTAATAGCCCAAGGCATTTTTATCTTTAGTAATGTTTATATCATACTTAATCTACATAGGAGATAAAAAACAAAACCAAACTTCAGCCAATGAATTAAGGATAGAGTCATGGACTGAATCTATTAGATAGTCAAATAGAAATCAACAAGAGTGTGTGGAATGAAATAAAGCACAAAGACCAAACTTTTACAAGGGTTTGACTTCTGCAAATAGATATGCAACGTGAGTGAGGAATATCAGTGGGACATGCCTATAATCCCAGGTACACCCTACACTGAGACAGGAGGATTGCAAGGAATGCCTTGACTAAGCTCCAGAATTATTAAACCAAAGTGAGCCTTTGCAACATATTGAGGCTCTGACTCAAAACACAGGTAAAAATAAAAGATCTGGGATCCTAGTGATATGGTAGTTGCTAGTACATTGCCCTGGGTTGACTCTTAAGTAATGCCAAAAAAATGAAAACCTAACATTCTATCCCACTTTGATGTAAATGCCCCTCAGTGATCACACATGATGGCCCACAATTAAGAAATATATTTTAAAATAATAGGCTAATAGGGCACCAGTTTAAAAGGCATAATTTAAAATCGATGTAGTAAAGCAATTATGCTATAGACTTTATTAGCATTGAGCAGCAGCACCACCAATTGCGAAACACAACAGAGAGCAGAAAAGCATGCCTCATTCCTCTTGTTAATAACTAGTACTATTTTTTATGTCTGAAAACCAGTAAAATAAGAAAATATTCATAATCAAGACCTGTCTGAGTTGCATTTGTTATTGTTTTAACCTCTGTGATGTATTTAACATGAAAAATTATAATTTTGAATAGCAAGAAATAATGGGAAACCTAAAATATAATAACAATTATGTCTGTGACTATGGTTGAATTTTATCTATCAGGCAGACTATATCAAAAGTATAACCAGATGATCAACAGAAGACAATAATCACACTCACATTTAAATAAGGGTAGTAAGGATCAGAAGCAAATAAGGGAAACAGCTGTTCGTAGAGTTTAGGGGATAATTTCTCAATATTTATTACAGCAGTCAGCAACTCCACTTCTAGAAAGCAATCCCATAGAAACACAGATATGCACCTAACAAAGAATGGACAAGGAAGCTTTATGCATTTGGATTACAGTGGTAATATTTTATATGCTGTAAAAGAAAGTTCTATATATGATTTGTATCCACATCATAACATACTATATTGTCATTAAAGTTAATGGAATAGAAGAATATGCAGTGGCCAGGAATTAGTTGAACTCTGAATTAAATGTAATAATTAACAACTAATTGTGACATTAAAATACAATGTTACACATAAGTCTATTTAAAATATTTCAAGGAAAGCAATATATTATTTTAAAAAATTATCCAACTGAAATAGAAAGAAAACAATGGATAAAATTCAATTATCTAGAGCTGTCTAGGGAGAACATCTCCTTAGGGCCAAGAGTTTTACACAGCTCACATTAAACTAAAGCTAACTGGTATGAACACTGGTGTGTGAGAAAAGTCAGTGGTCAGGCTAACTTGACAGTATCACTAAACAGTTAGTGTTAAAAACTGTTTCCAGGTCAATACAGTGTTTCAGTCCATAAGATGATCCTATACTTTTAGGACCTAGAGTGACTTAATATAATTATTGGTAGGGGTGGGGGATGGAGCTAAAAAAAATTCGCTATACAACATAATTTTAAATAGTCTAATGTAATCAACTTACCAGTAAGATGTGTGTTGTCTACTTCTCTGTCACTAGCATGAGTACAATAAAGCAAACATTGTATTCATTTGTTTTTCATTTGAAATGTTTATAGCAGTGCAGGGCACAGAGTCAGTCCACAAGGACTGGTTGGTTGAATGAAGAAGGACAACCAGTAAAAGTGAACCACATGAGTGATAAGCTCAGGGAGCTGAGTGAGCTGCTGAGATGTAAACAGCTTTCTTGGTGAGAGGAGCGCTTAGCCGAGACTAGAAATAAGTGGGTGTATTTCCAGGATGAATGATCCGGAGCTGAGTTAAGTGGGGGCCAGCCTAGAGATGATGGCATGCCATAGGAAGAACTGTTCTCAATAGAGGAGTTAGAGTGAAGACTGAAGGAGCTGAAAGGATTTACGGCACCATGAGGAGAGCAACAATACCAACCAACCACAGCTCCCAGGGTCTAAACCACCAGCCTGGGAGCACTTAGGGGGGGATCCAGGGCTTCAGCTGAATATGTAAAAGTGGAGGGCCCTGCTGGGCATAGGTGGAAGAAGGGAAGAAGAGAACCTTGACCTCATGAAGGCCAGGCCGATGCCCCAGGGGGTGGGAATTTTGAGGGTGGGGAGGTGGGAGTCGGGGGTGGGGGGGTAGATAGAGGTTACATCCACAGAGAAGAAGGAGGAGGGGCGAGGGGATTGGGGGTTCCGAGGGGGTGGTGGGGGATGGGGTAAGGGGACAACATAGGAAATGTAAATAAATCATCCAATAAAAAAAAATAAAAATAAAAAAAAAAAAAGGAAGAACTGACTTGGATGAATAAGTCTTTCTTATTTGGGCATTAATATTGCCGTAAGTCGCTTATGATGAGGAAGTCTGAAAATATGAAGTGAAGACAGATCTACACAGGAGAAAGCTTTGATCATCACCAGGCAAAAGCCTAGGATGAGGGCAAGGATGAGTAGAGCCTTAGAGAACATAGGGGATGGAGTCTTGAGAAGGCATGAGGAAAGAGTATTACAAGATGGAAGGTATGGCTCCTGTCAACAAGAACAGGCTAAGAGGACCCCAACTGTGTGCAGGAGATTCACTCAGCAAACTTGATACTAGCAAGGACTGGAGCAGAGGAGGAAGAGTTCAGATTGTGGTGAGTTGAACGTATGAGAGAAATGAGAGACTGTCACTTCTATACAATGGAGAGTGACTCTGAACCCTCATCCTGGTAAGATGATGGTCATTTGCATCTGGGAATGTCTCAGTTGCAGCATGTTCCATATTTAATAAGATTCTCTAAAAGAACAGCATCAATAGAAGGAATGTATATGTGGCATTTAGTAGATTCACTTACAGCCACAGTCTAGGTGATCCAAAAATGGATCTTCTCTTTCACCATAGAGAAGCTGAGATCAGGCTAGCTCCCCATTCCACAAATAAGATACTTCAGTATCCCCAGACTGGCACTGAAGTTCTGGAGGACTTATGGAGTGCCACTTGTCTACAGTCTACACTTACAAGCCAAAGAAACTGAGTTCTAATGTCAGCAAGGGATGACAGTAACTGTGACAGATGTAGTAGTAACATATCAACAGGTGGATAAACTTGCCAACAGGACATAAAAGCAAACACGCAAAAAGCAAGCACTCTTTTTCTCTTGGACTCCCTTTATCTGGGCTACAATCTGAAGAAGCTCTCTACATGTAGAGTGAGTCTCTCCCTTCAGTTCAACTGCTCAGGGAAACCTGTCATAGGTGTGCCAAAGGCTTGCTGTTGGTTGGTAAACTCATGCTAACAACCAAGATTCAGCATCACACTTATTTTATTTTTTGAAGTAACAACCTTAGAATGCATATTCTTCTGTGTAGCAGGAAACACCTGCAGAGGTAGTAAGAACAATGAGCCTGTACGCTGGACCCTAGATATAAGGAACTTGGAACATGAACAGCACAAGATAGGTTACTGACACTGCTGACTTGGGACTGACTTGCTTCTTATTCTGATTTGCAAGAAATACAGTGTAACAGCTCTAATAAATGAGTTCACAGAGCTGCCTGCAATCATTGTGGCTTCTAATGGCCCAGATGTGCACAGGTTTTGACTGACAGAATATATGCTTTTAGATGTTCTAAAACAGTACTTTGAAAGCATAGACATATTTAAGGGATATTTCAAATAATATGGAACATTGAGAACAGAAAAATTGATTTATTGATTATAGTATGTGTACTCATTTATATTGTTGAAAACAAATGAAAAAGGATTATGAAATTGTGGTGGTAAAAATGCTCTTTATTTCCCTGATATAAATGAATGAATATGCTATAATCAATAAATAATATTTGATTCTTAGACCATGCCCTAATGTCACAATGCAAAATCCATATTTTTGGGTTTTTTTGTCCTAATTTTGTTTGGCTTTGTGATACTTAAGATCATGCTGGTTATTCAAGCACTCTTAATATCAAGATTAACCCAGCCTTAAAACATGAAGTTTTAGGTGAGTTTAATTCAAGTATTAGCTAATATAATTTAAATTAACAATTCAGATAAACACTGAAACTCGATGGAACAAAAACAATTTTCATTTTTTAGTGTTCTTTTATATACTGAGCCAGACGTGTCTCTATAGTATTACATTAAACAAAGATGATTAAGTCATAATTCCTACTCTAAAATAGTTCAAAGTCTTAAAGAACCTACCAGAAGACATGGGAATGAGTGCAGTTATATCACTACAGTCAGAAAATTGTCCTACTTACGATTAAGATAAATCCTCAAAAGGAATTAGAAAGGTTCATCTAAAATAAATCTTTTTAGTCTAGTTATCTCCTATGCATCTTGTTCCCTTATTTGAAGTGAAAACTTCTACTTCAGTAAAGAAAGACAGTAGGCAGTCATGGGGAATAGTCATACATGCCATAGCTCTCAATATTATCTTGTCTATGCAGAAGTGATTACTCTGATCTTCTGCAAATGAGTAGGGCTGTGGCAGGAGACACAGAAGGA
Organism: Grammomys surdaster; assembly: GCF_004785775.1. NCBI lineage: Eukaryota > Metazoa > Chordata > Mammalia > Rodentia > Muridae > Grammomys > Grammomys surdaster. Next base: position 874,656 of record NW_021620706.1, on the reverse strand, counting down.
TATAAAGTAAAGCCATTTCTTAGAGTTATAAAATTGGTTGAATCATTTTTATGCTTACTCAAAATGTTGAAGACGTAACATATTTGCATATTACTGTCCTTCCTTTTTACATGTTTTGTTCCTTGAAAATGTCACACATGTATACAACTCAACACTTCTCCCTCCCAGCTTCATGCCTTCTTCATGTCCTCTTTACCTTTTTTTTTTTCAGAGTCTAGTTAGTGTTTTCCATATGTGCATGGATATGGTGTCATCTACTGGGCATAGGGAACCTATCTGAGCCAACACCCACCAAAGAAAGTGTCAGCAACCATTGACTGCCAATAGAGCCTAAGCAAGATGTAGGACCCCAGAAGCACCTTCTCCATGCTCCTGCAATTTTTATTGTCATTATCTTGTGCCGGTATACACAGCTGTTATTAGTTCATATATATAACAGGCATGTCACATCTAGAGCACAGCATTTCACTGCTCTCCTTCCTGCTCTTCTTCCTACATTCTTTCTAACCCCTCCTCTTCCCTGAATGCTGGAGTAGGATGTGGCTAAAGACGATCCATTTAAGGCCAAAACTTAGTCACATATCCTCAGAACTTTGACCAGCTATGGATCTCTGCAAGACTACTGGCATATGTCCGTTGCATACGTTCCTGATATTCAAAGTTATTGTTTTAAATTTAATTTTATGAGTGTTTTGCCTGCATGCATGTATGTGCACTGTGTGTGTGTGTGTGTGTGTGTGTGTGTGTGTGTGTGTGTGTGTTGCCTACAGCAGCCTGAAGAGGACATTGGATCCTAAGACCTGAAGTTACAGGTGGTAGTGAGCCTCCGTATGAGTATTGAGAACCAAACATGGGCCCCCTCAAAAAGCAGCAAACACTTGGAAGCAGTGAGCCATCCCTCCAGCCCAGCATTCTGATTTTAATAACTTGAAATGTTTCCCACTTGAAAGCTTTTCAAAATTATTACCACTTACTCCCTCCCTTTTATATAACTCATTTCTGTATTATAGTCTAATGCTTATAAATTTTCATTTATGTTTGATTACATATAATCGTATATTTATGGGGCAGACTTGTTTTCTGTGGATGTAAATTACACTTCTATGACACAGGAAGTGTAATAAACGCATGCAGCAAGCTACATAAGGATAGCTGAAAATGTTTCCCATGTTTCCTTATGGCACAGAGACACTGCCAATGTGTGTATATGTATGCCAAGATGCTCACAAACAAAAGAGGAAGAAAAAACTCAAAAGGTTGAGAGTGCCAAGCTAGATGTTCCTTAACTGGTGATAATGGGGGGAGACCTTGAATTTTTAAAGGGCAATCAGTAGCTCTGTCATCTAGATAACACAGCTTGTGAAATTTTAGCACACAAACAATATCACAAAGTATAGTCATATTAATCCATAATGCCATGAAATGCCTGGATCTTGTAGACCACAATGGAAATATTGTTCCTGATTTCATTTGGGCACTACAGGAAAAGCACAATATGTTCCTCTTAAAAATATTTTATGCAATATAATGCAGATGAAAATATTATCTTATTTACTCATTCTATGCTATAAAATATTTGATATTTTTTATAACCAATATTAGCCCTTTCAGGGTTAAAAGTCAGAAAGGTACACATACTTTGTTCTGCAATCAGATAGTTAAAGGCCATTTTCCTCTTAAATAAACACGGCAGCAGGTAGATCACAGAGTGTCTACCTGTCCTCTGCCTGTTCTATTTTGATTTCTATTTCTATTTTCCCAGGACAGTGGGCTAAGAAGCCAGTCTGCTCTGTGGCTTTACATCTCCTACCTCTTGTGATTGCAAGATAAGTTTGTAGTTCCAGTCAATACTAGATTCAGGAGTTCCAACAGTCACATAGACTAGGACAGCAAAATCAGGCAGAACTTTTTCCCAGCTCCTGAAGAGCTATACTGGGTAAATATCTCCCTGGAGGGCACTTTTTTGAATGTTCTCCGTCTTTCTTTTACCCTTGTCTCTACTCTGGGCATGCAAACAATGGACCTCTTCTCTCTTTCTCTTACTCTTCCAGTTTAAGGTATATCCATTCAAAGGCTGCTTCAATTTCATCTGATAGGATTCTCTCCTCTTCTGTCTGTCTCCCTCCCCCCCTCTCCCTCCCTCATAATACTCCTCACTTCAAGGTCTGACCATGCCTTCCCCTACTATAGTGAGTTAGATACTCTGTCTCTCATAATAAAGCTCATTCTAAATGGGAATTGGTCTCGGCTTCCTACTGCACAAACTAACCTCCTACTGCTGTCTTTTAATAACACTAGAATGATATTCTCAGGAGGTAAATGAGGTAAGACATTTTCCCCTAAACATTGAATGGGGTATACTGGATATACCCTTTTATAGTTTCCATTACATCTCCAGTAATAAAAAATTATTATGCCTAAAAATAGAAATACTATTGAGACTTAGCAGTTCAAGTACAAGATAGTCATCTAGAGTGCATCTCAATGTGGCATGTTCACTCGCACGTTATGTACACCAGTGCTCACATATCAAGATACAGAATCAACCCAAGTGTCCATTAGTAAAGTTACAAATAACAGAACACTGCATGCAGTACAGTGAAATGTTGTGGAGACTTTCAACAGGCTAAAATCCCATTGTTTCCAACAACACAGATGAATTCACACATTGCAATAGTTGAAATAAGTCGGTCACAAACAGGGAAGTACCTCCCTCACGATCTAAAATAATAGAATTTCAGAAGATGTTACAGTCCCAGAAACAGAGAGTAAAACAGCTCTTCATGACGGTTAGAAATGAGAATTTTTCAGACATGTTAGTGAAGCAACACTCTTAGGAAAAGGGAGGCTAGGAGATCTGCCATGTGTCTTGGCATCTACCGTCCACAGAAATACCTCCTGTACCTGAAAATATCTGACAGTTGGTTTTAGTTTTGCCACAAAAAATGAGATAATTTGTTATATCATTTTAATGGTTAATTTAAATGGTTTAATGCAGCCAATATACTGTAAAAAATATACTATACTATAGTGACACACTACATATATATATATATATACACAATAACATAATATATATTTGAGAGGCGAGTCAGTGGTTAATATCTATCACTGGCTGCTTTTCCAGGTTCAATTCCCACACCAACAAAGCACCTCACAACTCTGTCTGTAGCTCCAGGTCCAAGGGATCTGACATCCTTCTCTGGCTTCTGCATGTACTGTGTACATGGCTAGACAGAAAGACATGCAGGCAGAACACCTATACACCAGTAAAAATTTGTAAGTCCAATTTTAAAACTCAGGAATGATGATGCATGCCCACAGGTAAATCTAAAATTTTGGAGACAGGTGAGATAACTGTTTAAGGTTGTCACTCAACTCTAAAGCTTGTTTGAAATCTTGTCTGGCTCAAGTAGACAAACTAGAATATTTCCAATTTTTATTTCTCAAAGACTAAAAATAAAATAGAAAACATTTACAACATAAACTAACCACAAATTGTTAAATTTCTTTTCTATTGATAGCATAAATACAATATTTAACTTCATGCCCAGAATCCATTATTTAATTCACTTCCAACTATTTCACGAATTTTGAATTATTCACATGTATTGAAATACTCACAAAATTTACCCATAAATCTGGAAAAGTTCTCTATTTTCCATAATGTAATTTTTTTTAAATGTATGCATTGAGATAGTTACATTTTCTCAGGGCTTTGACATGTTAACCAAATCAGTCATGAATCAGATGGAAACTGCACAGTACAGTATTCAATACAGAAGGAATTTCAGTTGGGAAAGCTTATATCTCCCTGAGAGTAGCGTGCATTGAGGCTACTCATGTGTGTGGCCTGACTGATATTTACGGTCTCACCTGTATGGCCTTCTGCACCTTCCCTCATGTTGTTTAAATGTTTTCTTTGGTTTTATTGCTGACAAATCATGAAATATTTATTATTCTTGATTAACTCCCATGACAACATAACAAAACAACTATTCGAAAGATTACACCAATGGCTGAATGTCAGCACAATGTGGTGGTAAAATCTTACTCGTCTTCAAGAAAAAAAAAAACGATGTCAGGTAACTTATTCTGTTTTCTCACAGAAGCGACTTTTCTATAATTACCTCATCATTTACTTAGCAATTAGCTATCTATTATTCTTCTGTGTCTTGGAATTTGAAGTTTCAAATTTAACTATTTTAGAATTTACCTTTTAAAAAAAATCTGTGTGTATGTATATGAACTGTTATAATTTCCTTTCTGTTGCTGTGATTAAAAGATAAAAACCAACCAACCAAACAGAAAAACAAACAAACAGGAAAAAAATCTCTCAAGCCAAAAGTAGTTCTGGGGAAAAAGAGGAAATTGGTTGACTGGGCTTACATTTTCAGGCCACAATGCATCATCCAGTGTAGTCAGGGCAGGAACTTGAAGCAGAGACCAAGAGGGTTGCTGCTGGCTGGCTTGCAGGCTCATGCTCAGCCATCTTTCTTCCATAGCCCAGGACCACTTGACCGTGGGGGAGGGTTATCACAGTGGCATGGGCTCTCCTAAATCAACGAACAATCAAGAACCTCCTCCATTCTCAAGCTTACAGACCAATCTATTCGTAGCAGTTTCTCAACTGACAGCCCCTCCCCTCATGACACTATACTGTGTCAAGTTGATAGTTGAAAGTGATTGGAAAAGAGAGCTTCTTTTCTGCTTATTTTTGAAAGAATTACTGAGTCTGCACCTAGTGTTTGAAGGAATGGAAACAAGTCTGAATAACCCATTTGCACATATCTCTGCTTTTCTGAGAACTTTGGTCCAGCTGATTTATAGGATTTTTCTACTGAAAAATTAAAACTGCAATATGACAAGTTTGATGACAAATATCTATATACCTATATCTCAGTACTAGAGAAAGGTTCCTATGCACTGATTCTCTAAGATAATATAAGATGGACAGAGCAAAAAGAGATATGGATTATAAGTAGGAAATACCAAAGAGCAGAGGAGCAATGTAGGAAATTGTCTGCATGAAGTTAAGGATGTCTGGGGATCCTCTACCAAGCCTAGAAGTGACTTCTCAATCCATATTCAAATTGTTAAAGTTTGTGCCAGAGCCACCGAAGGCATGATGTTACCAAGGATTTATGGAAAATGGCAAGGATTTCTGGAATAGGAAACAAGGCTTACCAAAACAAGGGTAAGTGCAACAAAATCATCAAGAACAAAAGTCCCAGCTACCAACTAAGGAAAGTGACTGTGACCCAGGGACTATGTCATTTGAAGGAACAATAGGTCGAGGCATCACTACGGTCATAGCATCTCAATATTTCTAAACAGTATCTTTTATAAGCATCACCTGTCAATAAAAAAGCCTATGGTCAATGAGCTGAGGCAGGAAATAGGAGATGAGACACTGGCAGTAAGAGAGAGGATCCTGAAAAATAGTGAGAGGCATGGGAGATTCGTCTGGGAATGCTGAGGAGACAGATGGAGCAGACAATGTCAGCCAGCAGATAGTTGAAGTCAGGATAGAATAAAGGGAGATTCACTGTGGCCTCAGATGAATGAAGGTGAGGAGAGGTAACTAACCATGTGGAAGACATGGAATAGTTTGGATAGGTTAAACAAGTTACAAGCTAGTCAGGGAATGAGCCAGAGCTTATGGCCTAGGCAATTTTTAATAAATATTTGGTCTCAGAGTCATCATTCTGTTGGAGCAGGGGCTAGGAAGCGAAAAAAACAAATTTATTTTTACAAGTATTTCCTTCCAGTACTGTCGTTTTCTGCATGCAGTATATGTGGGGAAAGACAACTTTTTGACAGTGTGATTCTTTTCATTACTCTTTCCAACACTGCCTTCCACTCTTCCAAAGGTCATTTCCTAACGCCTGGATGCTCTTTCATTATCATAATTCTCAGCTCGATTGATGCCCTGCCTAACCACTAGCTTTGACATAAATATCTTAAATATTATAATCCTCAACTGTAGAGTATTATTTTAGTTAAGAAAGAATTTTAGACAATATCAAGAATATATTCACCGTCCTAGAGGAAAAAAAAGTTTATGGTGTATATGACTTGTTATTTTTCCTCTACCAGAGGAATCTTTATTTTTCCTGACTGTTCCCTCAACACTTTCTTGAGTCTTCATGTATATATGTGTGGGCTGTTGAAGGAACAGTGTTTGTGTGGGGTGTCGGAGGGGATGGTATATTGTAGGGTGTTGGGGTAGACAATGTATTGTGGGGTATTGGAATCGACAGTGTATGTATGGGGTGTTGAACGAGATGGTGTCTGTGTAGGTGTAAGAAGGGAAAAGTGTATTGTAGGGTGTTGGAGGGGACAGTGTATGTTGGAGAGGACAGTGTATTGTAGGGTGTTGGAAGAGACGGTGTATGTGTGGGATGTTGGCAGGAATGGTGTATAGTGGGATGTTGGAGGGAACAGTGTATGTGTAGAGTGTCAGAGGGAACAGTGTATGTGTGGGTGTTGGAAGGGACAGTGTATGTATTGGGTGATGGAGGGAGCAGAAGAAAACTCAGATGTCCTCTACAATCATCATATCTCTCCTATTCAGAATACGAACATTCAGTCAGCTAGGACAGAAGGTTAGCTCCAGGATGGCCTTACTAAAATAATCTTTAGCTTCCCTATCTATGTATACTCATGAATTATTATCTGTAGAAGTTCAACTCCCTTCTCCTTGGTCTTGTCACTTACTTACAATTAATTATCTCTGGCAAGACGGTATAGAGATCTTGGATCCACTGAGTACTTTTACCTACATATCTTTTCTGTGAAGGCCTCTGAGGGCATAAAACCTGAAATATTAACATCATATGAAGCTATATTTTTTCCTGCTGGTTGTCTGCTTTTATCATTTAAATTCACATGGCTCAGACAAACAACATGGGAAAGAAGACCTCCATACATACATATTATTATATATTATATATTATATGTTATATGTTATATGTTATATGTTAAATATCATGTATCATGTATCATATATCATATATCACATACCACACACCACATACCACATATCACATATCACTTATCATATACCATATATCATATATATATATGTGTGTGTGTGTGTGTATGTGTGTGTGTGTGTGTGCGTGTGTGTGCGTGTGTGCGTGTGTGTGCATTCATCACACACTCCTTTCCCCCTTTTGTGTTTGACATTAACCTGTTCAACTAACAGGTAAAAGGTCTGGAATGTATTCTTAGCATACCAATTGCTTTCATCAAAGTAAGTTACAAACAGCTGAGCATTTGGAATCTATAACATTGTCCCTTACTTTGCTATAACCACCTACTTGATATGCCCACTACTATATCTGAAAAGTGTACTGGTTTTATATTTTTCTTTGTTCTGTTGCTTATAAAATCTTCATGAAACTGCCATCAGAAGAGGAAATTGGGGGCAATGCAAATCTGTGTCCACAGCCTATGTCCACTTATATTGGGCTCCAGTACATTTGATCTCTTACCCCATTTTATGTGAAAGCTGTGGCTGTCTCCAATATTCAAATATGGATAAGGCCATTTCATCCATGGTTCTAATATGCATGGAAATTCTTGGTAATTATTACAAGTAGTAATTTGGGATACAGGCTAGTTACATCAAAATACATATTAGAGATGCTGAGAGAAAAGAGAAAGATTCCATTCTAAATAGCTTAGAACTAATTACAGCATGGCCATGAACATAGGCTATAACACAATCAATGTTTTTAAGATTTATTTCTAATTGTGTGTGTGTGTGTGTGTGTCCATGTGAGATTATGTGTGTGTGTGACTGTAAGTGTCTGTGGAAACCGGAAGGTGGATGAACTGGAACTGAAGTCACGGGAAGCTGTGAGTTGTCAAATGTCCTAAAGTCGGTTAAGGGAATCAAACTCAGGTCCTCTGCAAGGGTCATGTATGGTCTTACCAGTCAACCTTCTCTCCAGACCAACAATTAACTTTTTAAAAATACTTTTTGTTTCTCTTCAAGACTTTCATGCCTATAAAACCATCCAAGTTGATCCTATTCATCTCTTTCTCTTCTCCAATTCTTCCCAGACCCCCAACTGCTAGATGCCTCTCCCAACTGATCCCAGTGTTTCTTAAACAGTCCATTGCATCCAATTAGTGATGCTCACGTGCACACAGGTGCAAAGTCATCCATTAGAATCTAGGCAATCTACCAGGGTCCACACTCCTGAAGAAAACAGACCTCCGCCAACAGCTAGGGCCAAGGCCTCATGATTCCCTCCCCATTCAATTAACATTTTACTTAAAGTAACTTAAGGTAGGTAATACTAAAAGTGCACCACCACCATTCCCCCCCCACACACATACGCACACACACTTAAATAAAACAAAATGCAACTGCAGTTAGAATGTACCCACCTGGACTAGGGCATATCAAGTATTTCAAAATTCACAAGCCTCAATAAAGGAGAGCTGCACATGTCAGCTTGCATTCAATTGAAGGTGCATGACTGTACTGAGCTCTTTTCAAGCGATGTCTCTATGGTCCCCACTACTCAGAGGACTGCATGCAATATTAATGCTCTTAGTTTTGAGAGTACACAGACCCACACTGCATTCCCAATAAAAGAAAAGCTCCTCAATTCCTAATCATTTCAATAGGCTCTAATGTAATATTTCCTACATTGGAAATCACGGCACTTTATTTAAAGAAATTGGTCTGGCCAAGTAAGCTGTGTGTAGCACAGGCTGCACAGACGCCAGTTCAAAGGATCAGATGTCAAAGTGCTCCTTCTATCGTCCCTTAATCATCACTCCTATTAGTGCCTGAATAGGACTGTGATTAAAACACTGCTGTCATTGTCTACCTATTCAGGCTTCTAGCATTCTATGTGGGTCCCACCGATTAGCGTTTGAATAGATGAGCGATTATAAAGACAGCTGCCATTGTATGCCCATTCTGGAAAACAGCAAAACTCGCATATTTATTTTCTATGAGCACCAAATAAGTGTTTTGCAAAGGTAAAATATACCATTAGGCTCTAAAGACAATTTAGCTGATTTCTTTTGTTCAGAGCACTCTATTTTCCCATATGCAAAGATATTTCTTATTTGCAAATACAGTAATATGCTTCATTAATATCTTCTAAAATATACATATTCTGTTTTTGCAGCCATAGTCTTAACACACATCTGCTTTATTATATAGCACTTATTGACCTACAATACATCATGCAATTCCAGTTTAATATTTATGATTATGAAAGAATTTCTGTGTAAACAAATCAAAGCAATTTGATTCCAGATCTTCTGGATCCCATCTCAGTATTTTTAGAACATTATGTAGCTTGCATGAACAATTCCTCCTAAGAGAAGTCTCTGTGTCAGATTTTGAGAGTCTGCAAGACTCAGATTTCACACACACTGGTTAGCCCTTCCAAATCTCCCAGATAAGCTGAACTGGATACAGCCAGAGTGGGATCCCCTTTTCCCACATTATGGGATGCAAATGTCTAGCCTACAGTGACAACTGAGCAGGAGTAGGCTGTAAAAAATGATTTAGAAGAAATGTTGAAAAAATGTAAGGAAAATAATGTATTGCAACTTCATGCATATAGGATGAGGCTCAAAAGAAATCTCTCGTGTTCTTGTGCGTGCGTGTGTGTGTGTGTGTGTATGTGTGTGCGCGTGCGCGGGCACATGTGTGCTGTATGTGAATGTTGGTGTGTGGAGGACCTATTTCCTGCAACAATTTTCTGGACAATGGAGATATTAATACAAACAATTTTTACCTCAAAGCAGATAAAAGATATTTTATTCAGTAACCAGATATAAATAACATGGCCCAGAAACACAGATTCAGGTCGGAACAATTTCTGTATCCCAATATGGGAAGAGTTTGATGAAGTGTTTCTGAGTAACAAAAAAAGAAAGTGAATGTGCTGACTCCTTTCAAATACTTTGTTGGAAACATCAGGTACACAACACAGCAGCACATGGGAACTTCTACTGTAGACTGCAGATGCCATCTGAAGGCATTATTAGTCTTTTGGTTGGTGGACACTAGCAGTCTGATAAATTAAGATATTCCAAAAGGTCTTAACTGACAGTCACAAGAATGTTAAGTCAGACACAGAAATCCAAAAAGAGCAGCTATTGAGGAGACTAAAGATAACGTAAGATAAGTTGTAATTAGGCTCTGGACATGCAACATTCCAAACTGTCCACAATCATGGAATTCTAGCAGTTAATCAGTCTTGCAGGGTGTTCAATGTCAGGCACTGCTTCTCTACAAGGGTTTTCCTTCACAGAAGAAACAATCTAGATTGAATCACTATTTTCAGTTCCTTCTGTCAGCTATAGACATGTTCTTCCCTTTACTCTGCCTTTTCATGTCAGTTGTCATGAAGGACCTAACTGTGCCCCTACGTTCAGAGCATCAGAAATCTATGAACTACATCAACCCCAAGTGTCAATTCTCATCAGCACCAATACTCACAAAGGGTTACATGTATGACAGGCACAGTGTTAGATCATGCACATACTCTCTTGTTTGACCTAGTGCATAGACTTTTCTACTATCTTCATTTTTAGATAAAGAAATGGAAGCAGGAAGAAATTTGTTTCAGTGAAAATCATGTAGCTGGTAAATGGCGAAAGCATAGAGTGAGCCCAAGCTTTTTGGTCTCCGCGTGTCCAACTCTTAACCAACCTGTCTGCAGCTGCATACCAATCCTGAAACATCTTCCCTAAAATTCCAACCTCAAACATAAGGCAGTTAGTTATACAGAGAATGTGTTTCTTCTTTTGCAAATAAAGCCTTTTGAAATCCACCTTTGGCGAGCTGCTTGTAAACCAGGACCAGGTACCTAAACTCCATTCTGATTAACAATAAAGGAGGTGTAAAAAATGCTTTGCCATTATAGAATTCTTAAATTAGAGAAGAACACAATAAAAGCAGCAGAGCTGATGGGAGACAATTACAAACGAGTTTAATTTGTGTGCCACTTGGATGCAGAGAAAGTTGTGATTGGCCTGAAATAAATAATTGAACATAGCTTTTCTCTAACAGCCTCGGGATATTAAGAGTTAACACATTTCTTTTTTCTAGACAGTGACTGTTTTATTACATATATCTACTCACAGAATAAATCTCTAGCCACACAGAGAAGAAAGCACCAAGATAACCCACATTGAAAGTGAGAACACAATATTTGACCAACACCAAACTATAGCATATATCAAACAAGGAGTCTGTCTCCTTAATGAGCTAGCTTGCACTTCTCTTAATGAAATAAGTAGATTATTGATCATGTCAACAAGTGTAATTAGCTGCCATCATCATCAACAATACTCACTGATGCTCTTCCTAAACCCTACAACCTACTCCTGCCAGAACCCAAGATGCTTTTTGAACTTTGGCTCAGTCAGCTTTCTCCGAGATCTTCCCCCATACATTTTCTACTCTGGCAGGATCCTACTTTGTAGTCTTCCTCCTTTCAGCTTCCCTCCTTAATTTCAGCTTAAACATTGCTTCCTTAGAAAGGTCAGTCTTGAATTCTGAAGCCAAGCTATGCATTTCCACTACAAATCCAATGGCAGGCTGATTGACAAACTGCACTGTGAAACACAAGTTTAATGCATGGATGGATATATGTGTCTTGGCAGGACAACCCGGGATCTTTTCTCCATTTCCATCATTATCCACAGTGGTTGAAGCCAATGAGATCTTCAGTTACTATTTGGTAGTTGATAAATCTGTACCATTGAGATTCAAGCTGATGTTTAGAGTGTGCCCGGAATTTAAATGGACAAACTAATTTGGAGAGACACATTAAAAGTGTGGAACAATGAGTAAATTCTTTAAGACAGTTCACTGCTGTGTGAATTAACTTCTCTCCAACAGCTGAGCTAATGCATCAAAATATTCAGGGGATGCTCTGCAGAGTTGACACTTCATGTACAGGCAGTGGAGAACAAACCCTAAATTCAGTCTTTAATCTGAGTTCTTAAAGAAGTCTAGATTAATGCTAGTAGATGAGAATTATGTAAACCATGTCTTCTGAAAAAAACCAATATGAATTTCAACATATATTTAAAAGACTCATGAAGTCAGCAGTTCTAGCTTTATGTCTTAGATCAGTGATCAGCCTTCCTAATGCTGAGATTCTTTAATACAGTTTCCCATGTTAAGGTGACCCGCAACCATTACATTATTTTTGTTTCTACTAAATAACTATAAGTTTGCTACTGCAAAAAATCACAGTGTAAATACAGGATATGCAGATGGTCTTAGGCAACCCCTGTCAAAGGGTCATTTGAGCCCTCAAAGTGGTTACAGCCCAGAGGTTGTGATCCACTGGCTTAGGTCCTTATGTCACTTGGCAATCACTTAATCTTTTCCAGAATTCATGTTCCTTTAAGGAGATAATCATACTCACTACAATTTGCTATACATACATATATCCAAACAATAACAATAATCCTCTATCAGAATGTAAGTGCTGTAAGAATATATTCAGAATCTTAGTGACAAGTACAGGCTCTGGCATATGCCAAGAGTTAAGAAAATACTCTTAAGTTACCATGTACTAAGCCCTTGACCACACACCCAGCACTAATATAGGCAGAGCAGATTCAGCTATGAAAAAAATGGGTCTTCTTAGACATGACATTCTAATTCAGAGACAAAACTTTAATTATGGGACATAACATGTTGTTCTGCAAAGAAAAATGAAGATGGTAAGGGCAGATGCAGAAGAAACACATGGGGTAGCACTTGTCCACAGCTATTGGTCAGTGGATGTAGATGAGTTATCATTGTAAATAATTTAACTCAGTGTTTACTACCATTCATTCCCACCTATGATCTTCTATTCTTCTCAACCACCATTATCCCCTGAAATTGAAATAGAATGTAACATATATCATACAACTGAATCCTATTTTCCATTCAGTCTATATGTCTTGGAACATGAGAAAACATAAATGAAATATACTTGCTTTGGGGGACAGACATGGAAATAATATATAAAAAACTGAATAATGAGACAGCATCCAAATGAGGCATTTAATAAGATATTTTAAAAATTGCCTTGTGCACTATAAATACAGTATAAATTCATAAGGAAGGAAAAAGCGTAAGTATTTACATATCATGAACATTTCAATAATATTTGATCATATAATTTACTACTAGACCCAGACTCATAGATGGTTCTCTTTAATCAACAAAAAGAACATATTAGAACTTCTCTGAGGAGTTGGAGACATAACTCAGCAGTTAAGAGCATTTATTGCAGAAGACCCAAAATTGATTCCCAGCAACAGACAAGGCCAGTCACAGGCTTCTTGAGGTCCTCTGGCCTCCTTGGGCACCTACATTTATATATAAACATACCCAAACATAGATCACATATATACACATAATTAATTAATAAGATGATGTTTTAAGATAGAAAAAAAGAAGTGATCTGAGCCAGGCGTGCACATTCCAGTATTCAGAAGGCAGAGGCAGGAGGATCTCTACGAATTCAAGGACAGCCTGGACTTTAGCAGGAAAGCCCTCAGGAAACAAAAGGAAAAACAAAAACAAAAGCAAAACAACAACAACAACAACAACAACAAAAAACACTTCATTATACTTTCCAAAACTTTCCCGCCCAAAAAATACTATAATGGCAAAACTCAGAAAAACAGTGCTTCAGCCACAGTTAGAAACATGGAAATTAAAGCAGAGAAAGAGACATAAACTTAGGTGTTTCACAGTAGCTGGAAGTAGTGTGAGGCAGAGGAAGTCTATTTCTCTCAACTTTTAACCTTTCAGTATAGATTACATTAATATTTTAATGGCCAAGAGACAGGAGAGGAACAAAAGACAAATAAATGCTGGAGAAAAGGGGTTGCAGATAGTTCTCAGGGCTTTTCACAGATGCTTGGCCAACACCAGGTATGTGGTAGTCTGAAGATCAAGACTGTGACTTAGGAGCTAGCTGGAGCCTTGCGGAAGAGGCTGGAGACATGAAGACTCCTGAGCTATAGTGCCAAGAAGAACATCACTGGGAATGCCACATCCTCATGAACTTCAGAATATGAAAAGGTGGGTGACAGAGATGAGTCTGATGCCTAGGAGGGAAGGGAAAAAAAGGATTCATAAAGATTTACTGAGTGCATGGAAAGTGATGGGATGTGGCCCAGCTGGTAAGAGTGCTTGCTGTTCAAGCAAGAGGACTCAGGTTCAAATCTCTAATACTTGTTTTTTTTTTGTTGTTGTTTGATTTTTGACTTTTGTTTTGTTTTGTTTAAAGTAATCCTGTAACACCAACTCTATAAATTGCAAAGACAAGAAGACTGCTGGATACCCACATAGCTCTGGGTTCAGCAAGAGACTTTATCTCAAGTGAATGTTGAAATTGCTAGGGCAAGACACACAGTATCCTTTTTCAGAGTATGAGTAGGAAAGACTCTCTCTCTCTCTCTCTCTCTCTCTCTCTCTCTCTCTCTCTCTCTC
>NW_021620706.1:810736-860152 GCF_004785775.1 Grammomys surdaster | reverse complement strand
CTCTCTCTCTCTCTCTCTCTCTCTCTCTCTCTCTCTCTCTCTCTCTCTCTCACACACACACACACACACACACACACACACACCAAAATGAACAAAACTTGCCTGTACCCACCTCATGTATCAAAATTACAACCAATGAGATGGCATCCCTCTAGTTCATTTATCAACCCAGAAAAATAGAGTAGAAGTACAAAACAGAAAGAAAAGAGTCCTATGAAGTATCAGAGACAATGTCGACTGCTAGGGTAGAAATTAAGTTCCAATAGAGGAAAATAAAAATAGTCACATTTCCTGCATCCCTGAGTATCTAGTTGTATCAGTGTTCTCTACACTAACACTGCATTGTCTACCTGCCAAAGAAAATCTTACAAGTTATAAAGAATCTTGGTTATGTTTTTTTTTCAATTTCAGGAACCTAAGCTTAAATTAAGCCTTTTAAATATGAAAGTCATTGGCAATAATAGATGAATGCTTTGAGAACTGCTTGGGCATGTGGAGGTATGAGGAGAGGTGAAGATAAGTTATTTTCTCAAGAACAATGTGGTGCAAAGCTCATGCAATTGTTAAATTTCAACTTAGAAATATGTATTGGGATCTGGGTCAGCCCAGCACTGATACTCACATATTATATAAAGTCTAACAGTGCCACACTGTTAGCTAGCTAAACAAAAATGAACGCATTTGTTAGAACTTTAAAAACCAAATTAAGTATCATCTCATAGTGACCAGGTAAACCTGTGAAGGGAGGGAAATAGCAGGGCCAGAAGGCAAGGCAAATCTTAAGCATGATTCTAAAAGATTACCAGTGAAGCTCACTGAGAGAACATGAAACCACCCATTACATTAAAGGGGAAACAAATGGTATCCATCTCCCCTTGCAGGAACTGTCTGCCTTCTACCACATTTGTTTTTAGCCAGTTTCTCACCTCTGCCTCTGCTTATCTATGGGCAGCAGGTTCAGTGCCACACAAAGCCCCATAAGATCTAAAGCAAAGGGAACGGGTATGTCCCCGCTTAAGTTTTTCTCATTTACTTTTATGATAATTTATCTTGATTACTGGGTCTTTGGCCAGCCCTTTATGTTGTCTATTTGAAGTCAGTGCCCAACTTGCATCATGCTAAATCTTACCGTAATCTCAAGATCAACCCTGCTGTGCTCCCCACTTTAAACACTGCTCCTAGAAAACTCTACCCATAGGGTTATAATTATCTATACCTCTTCATCACCAGCTCTTATCTTCAAAATAGCATATCCTAAATTCAATATTTTGTATCACTTTACCGTATGAAAAGTTAATGCACAAACAAATTCAACTCCTAAGTCATCTATTTGTCCACATATGTTCTTTTGTGTATACACATGAATGTGAAGGTCAGAGGGAAAGGTCAGGTATCAACATTTAAGGGCTCTCTGCCTGCTTGCTTTTGAGACTCTGTCTCTCAATGATCTGGAAACTGCCAGTTAAGCTAGGCTAGTTGGCCATTAAACCCAAGGATTATCTGTCTCTTCCTCACCAGCTTTGGGATTACAAGGATGCTCTATCAGGTTTGGCTTGTATAAGTTTGTTCTGCAGGTAGACCACAGATACTTGTGTTGCCAAAGCAATCATTTTACCAACCAATTTATGCCCCTACCCACCACATCATGTTTTCTAATTTCTAGTTATTTTCACATTTGCAGTCTTCCAGAAACCCCTTTACCCCGTTCTTCATTATTTATTGTCTAACTTTCTAAAAAAGTTCCAACAATCTCACCTCCTATATTTCTCATTAAATCTATCTCCTACACTAAATCCTAGAATCATTCAGCTGAAAGCAAATTTGATTGATAATTAAAATCCATATATTGATCTTTCTTTGAAATATTACTCTTAAGTATTTTTAATGTCTGTCTTCTTCAGAGCATTAGTTTCTTGGTGTGGCCTATGCTGCTTGTGGGACTGTGTAAGGGTATCTTGGTTATTGGCTGTGCATGGGCCTGGAACCCCGAGACTCTAACGGAGAAATGGCAGGTATTCAGCCGCGTCCCCAGAACCCAGTGAGCTGACACGCAGTCTAGTCTCCATAGACCTACAGTGTTCAGTCACATAGGCCATTACAGCCCCTCCCAAAGTGCACAGGTAGAGGGTATGACTACAGGCCTCAGGCCCTAGAGAGATTTACATACTAATGAAGTCCAGAGGGAGGAGCCAATTAAACATTCTCCCCCAGACCCTCCCCTTTTCTCCCTGCCTATTTAACTCAGGTCTGCCCTGAGTTTCAGGGGGTACATCCAGATCTATCTACCATCCACCATGAAAATAAACCCTTTTGGAACCAAGGACTTTCCCATGTCTTTGGGGCCTGCTTCCAGCCTCTGGAACCTTAGACCTTTCTCCTGATTGTGGGACCCACCAGGATGGAAAACCTCCGGGACACCACCACCGCAGCCTATTTTCCCACACTGCTTTCATATTTATTTCAGTTAATAAATGGCAGAATGCCCACCCTATTCTAATAGATAGAAAGAGAACCATAAATACAAGTAAAAGAAATCTATGTCAAAATCTAAATATTCTGTAGTCATTTTTGTTGTCTAAAAGGAAAGGTCAATGGTTGATTTTTATCTCTTCGTGTAAAGTAGTCTGCTAAACGAGCTCTCATGCCAGATTTAATATCTAGTTCTACAATAGCCAGGATTCTTGGGCCTCTCTATGCATGGCCCTTCATTTAGGAGTGGAGCTAAAATATGATGTTTACCACAAAGTGATTCTGAGGTTAAAACATAAGAATTTAGACATAGAACCTGAAATAACAAATTTTAAATAGGTATTACGTCTTTGTCCTCCTTTAAAGCAATGAGTCCCTACTGTGAGTCATGATTTTAGAATAAATTCACTACGACTGAGAAAACAAATGACTCCCTGTACTTAACCATGTTTTCTTTTATTTTTTTCACCTGGGATAAATTTTCTGATTCATAATATTTACTGGTCTTCAAAAATTGTACATGAAAAATGACTGCAAAATATTTATATAATTAGGACAGTTCAACATTTTCAAAATGTCAAAAATAAACAGCGGTCTGGAACACCTGCTTAAAAGACACTGGGAATAAGTGCTCTGTGCTTCATTACCCAGTCCAAACACATTTTGCAGTTAAATTCCCTATGTAATTTAGAATTTCCAATTAGTCATAGACCACTAGTAAGCTGCCAAACAATGAAATTCCTGGGCAAAAATTTCAAAATTGTCATTCTTGGGACAAAACAATGCCTGTTCTCTTAGAGACAAAAAATCTACTTACTAAAACAAATTAGAATCTGTCTTTCAAATAAGAAATAGACTACAACTTTTGTAGAAACTATTCATCTCTAAGAAGCATATGATACAGCACCTGAGGCATGGATGCTCAGGCATTAGGTGAACGAGTAAGAAGAAGGAAGAACGTTATATAGGGAATGAGGGTTGCACAATGCTTCCCTGAAACTCTATTTGGGATCTGAAAGAAATGCACACAACATGACTAGTCAGTGGTGGTGTGACTGGACTGAGGCTTACTGTGGTAAACCAAAACTAAAGCTTTAATTCTTTCTTCTGAAGTAGCATGAGAACCATCATAGCCCAGGCTTTCTTGAGATTTTAAAGTATGTCCGTTTTTATAAACACATTTGTCTTTTTCTAAGGATGAAAAGTAAAATACTGGTAAGGATATATGACTCATTGGAGTCTAAGTAAATCATTTAGCATTTTTCAGCCCAGACATTATCATGTGTAAACTAAAGAAGGTAACCTGAATGATTCACAGAAAACTGCAAATCACTACATGCAAGAATATATGTAATGGAAATGTACAGTATGTACTGAATTGGGGAAATGTGAGTTCTGTTCATTTGTCCATGCATGCATCCATTCAATAGCTAGGAATTAAGTATAAGCTATGTGCTAGGTGCCATGTCAGAAGCTGGGAACACAAGTAAGAAGAAGAAATGTAAGACAAGTGAAATTTAAAGTTCCAGCTCTACTGGATTGTGCAGACTTACAGGAAAATGAAGACAATGAAGACCTATAAGGAAAAAAGGTGTATCAGTTGCAAGTACTGTGAAGAAAAGCTATCAAGGAAGCCCACAAAGAGCCACAAAGGGCAGGCCGAGTTTGACATGGGGAGCCTCTAGGACACTTTGCTAAGATGATAGGTGAGCAAAAGAAATTGTGGCTGCCAGTTAGCAAGAAAATTCTTGGCAGATTCTCACCACAGAACTTTTAAAGGAGTCTTTCAGTTCTACAGCTTGTTGGGAGTGGACTCCACCATAAAGGGGTTAAATGTTGAGCCTGGTCTCAAAGCTACCACAGAGACCCAAAGGAGAAGTGATAACTACATTACACACACACACACACACACACACACACACACATTTATTCTAAATGAAACAATGAATGGGAGTGATTCTGGGAACAGATTTCGAAGGCAAGAGTAATTTCATAAGTTGACTGTCACCATCCAATATTTGAGGTACCTTTTAGATCTGTAAGAAGAACTAATACATACAGGAACCATACATACATTTGGGAGCTATTTAGTTATCATGATGGAGATACAAAGATTACCTAGAGATATAAACATAGGAATTATATGACTGAAAATGTTGCTAAATGAGAGAGAGAGAGAGAGAGAGAGAGAGAGAGAGAGAGAGAGAGAGAGAGAGAGAGAGAGAGAGAGAGAGAGAATCCCATTAATGATGTAGTTGTATAGGGAGAAAGACACATACCGGCCACAGAAAATGGGGAATGGGCAGGAGGGGGGACTGAGGGAAGAGAGGGAGAATCAGCCTTCCAGGAGAGAGGGATTGAAGAGCTATAGCAGTCACTATGGGTGAGGCCCTGAAATAGCAATTTCAGTATCTGATAACTAAAAATTTTAAAAGAAAAACTGCACAAGGATTAGATTCATGAACTTCCTAAGTGAATGTTCTTCAGGAAATCATAGTGGGGAGAAATGGAGGAGAACGAGGCAGAGCCAAGATGTAACCATGAAAATACCCAGTCTCACCCAGATCCAGAAGGCTTTGCAATGTCTCCCCTGGAGGCAAGGGGTAGAGAAGACGTTTAAGAATACATCTCTGCTGGGTGTGCTAGTCATAGATTTAAAACCAACAATTTGAGGACTGGAGCAAGCAGATCCCCATGAGTTCTAGATCAGCCTAGTCTATATAGTAAGTTGCAGAATTCTTACTTGATCTCTGAAAAACCCCAGTAAAAGCAGAAGGGCATCTGTTTATCTCAGCACAGGGTAGGAGTCAACTTATCCTTTTGCGAATTAGCATGCCCTGTAAAAGAGCTCCTGTTTCCCTCCCTTTTCTTGTGTTTGGCTATTGTAAATATGTGCCTCTCTCAGTGTTATTACTAGTTACTCTGGTGACAAAAAGCACAGTTTTGTTGGTCTCACTATGTATACAGAAAGACCAGAGAGTAAAAATCAAATCATATGCTTTGAAACAATTATATTAAATTTTTTATCTGAGCACAGAGAGAATACTTATATAAAGGTAGAGACTTTATCCAAATGGTGAATTGAGGATAAGTTTGAACTTCCCAAGGAGTGAGATTCCTTGCTCTTCTCTCTCTATCTGTGAGTATCGCTGGAGTTTGCAGAGTGATCTGCATCTTCAGCAACAAATCTTATCTTATACAATGAGATTATTATTATTTTTACATAGATTGGAAGCTTTTATTTTCTCATTTATACTTGCTCACTATAGAAAGCCCAGAGTACACAAAAATGTCAAGAACACAAAGATAATCAGCATTAATAATTGTATGGACATTTTTATTCCTTGTGGCTACACACAAAGGTATAGTTGTATGCAAGCAAACACAATTAGATATAGTGATATTTTATGTGCTTTGCATATAATATAGATTGTGCCTGCTTAGCCTAGAGTATTAACTATAAAAAATAATTTTAATGGTCATACAGTTTAACACTGAATATATTTGCTTTAATTTTTAATCGTGACCCAGTAGTTGGAATTTGGAGGATTTTCTTCTATATTTTTCCCTACTGCATAAATAATGCCTAAAATAATCTTCTTTCTACATAATTAATGTTTACCTAATTCCTAATTCTTTCCATAGTACATACTACTATAAGATGAATGACTGAGTGTATTTGACAGTTAAAAGTTATTTTTATAGGTTAAATTGTGTCTCTGTAAAATTTATGTGTTGAAATACTGACTGCTAATACTTCAAAATGTAGTTATTTAGAGATCATATTTAAAGAGGTAAACAGATTAAAACAAGCCATTAGAACAGTAAGACCAGGTAAAAACACACACAGGAAGTAGACACCATTGATTAAACAAGCAGAAAATTCTCAGCAGCAATCTGCCGTACCAACACTTTGATCTCAGACTAGTCTATACTAGGATGAAAATTGAATGGTTCAAGTCACCCTATCGGTGATGATTTGTAATAACAACCCTATCACATAACATCAATATTGCGTTTCTACAAATTCCAAACAACAAATACTTGAATGAGAAAACTTATTTCAACACTACTTTCACCAGTTACATATTTTGGAAGAAATGAAATAAGAAAGTCTATGTATAAGGTCGCATCTTGAATGATCATTTTATTTAAATATAGTAGTGATGATAACAATTGAAATAGGGGAAACTTTCTATTTCTAATAGAATCTGGAACATAGAATGTTAGATCATTTATGAATGAAAGGCCCTAGGGAAAGCATCTGATGTCTTTGGATCATAGCATTCACATATTTGAAATGAGAGACTTCTCCTTGATAGTGTTTGCAAGATACATTTAAAACTATATTTTTCTGCTCATTCTCTTCAACTGTTGCCATCATTATGCAAAATCACAATATGTCATCATGTGATCAGTGTGGGCTACCCTGGAATCCTTCCAAAAACCTGACAGGAAATGCCGTAGCAGACAATAGAGTTCACAAAAGTGTACCAAGGAAAACACAATGCCAAATCAAAGGCTCCAGCTGACTGGGAGATCATGCTATATCATGTCTACCTCGTTGTTGTCAAATCCCTTTGCAGGATGCTTGTCATCACATTCCATCCTTCCAAAGGGAAGGAGGAAGAAAAAAGGAAAAAAATGAAGTCATCTAACAACAGTATGTAAAGAGCATCCGGAGAACATACACCAAGCAAGCTCATGCCACAGCCTCATTCATTATTCTGAAAAAAATGATTTGGGGATTATTCCAATAAAAAGGAATTATTTTCAATTTTAAATATTTGTAGTCCAGAGATCCAGTGTGGGCTACTCTGGTGTCCTTCCATAGACTTGTACTGGAGTCTGTGACCAAGGCATAGACCCAAATAAGAAAGATTCTAAGCTGGGCATTGTGGGTTAAGGAGCAACTTTAGAACTCAGGCGGTCAGGATAGAAGAAACCACATGGGTATGAGATCATGTGAATTACACAGTGAGTCTCTGTTCTCAACAAGCAAATAAAAACACATTAAAAACCTAAAAATCAGCCACAAAGAACCTCAGAGAAACTGCTCTGCTTCTGCACCTTACCTGGGTGCAGAAGGTTTATACTCAACTCTCAGGTAGCCATGTGTCTGTCCTTCCTCGGTGGCACTGGAAGTTGTGATATGAAAAATCTTTCAGCGTGCTATCATTGTACATAACAATTTTAAACTAAATTTAAAAGAATTTAGAAAAGGAAATACTGGTAACGAACTTATAAAATTTTAAGTTTTACAGAAGATTTGCAAAGCATCAAAATTAAACAGTGTTATGAGATTGTTTCCAGATATAAAATGCTTAAATTATTTCAAAAACACAGCAGCACCTTGTGCATATTTAATTACACTTCTAAGATACAAACGGCATTGCCTTCACTATGGAGGATCGTTTTCAGCAGGAAATTGTGTGTCAGTAATACTCACAAAGCAGTTCTTATCAGTGTTTCTTTTCCAATGTTTCTTGTCTAATTTCTTGGCCACGGTGGAACGCAGAGATGCATGACTTTGTACTCGAGGATTTAAAGCCAGGATACTCTGGATACAAGATAAATAATATACAAATGGAAATAAGTAATCATGTTGGCATTAAAAGAAATCAAAATTTCATTTTAGATCACTCAATTTCCCTAAGGAGAGACTTAGCTAAGAGAGACAAAAAGAGGGAAAAAAAAGCATAGATGTAATCTAAACAAATTAGAAAGTGATCCAAAGTTCATATATGATATTACAAAAAAAAGTATGAAAGAAATCTTAGACTTAACACAGGACCTTTATAGAAATATAATACAAGAATTCAGGGGGGAAAGCTAAGAAGAACCAAAATTGTAATTAGCAAACATAAGCAAATAAGAAAACAAAATGCCATTACTGTAAAATGATTATATATTGAATAAAATGTGAATATAGTAACTTCTAATATCCCTTCTAGTAATTATCAAAAATTCTTGTCTAATGGATACTTCAACAAAACAACTTTTACACCTAAGGCACAAGCAACATTCTACATATTGTAGACATTGTGGAAAGACTGAAATCCAAAGTATCAGGGTGTGTGCTGTGATATTGTTTCTACTAGTAGTGACAAAGCTACACCTACATCGTCTCACCAACCTGAGGGCCTGAGCATGAGCTGAACAACTACTACAACAATAGACAAGCCACAATGGACAGGGAAAACCACTAGGTTCCAACCTTACACAAAGAACTATACACAACTAAGGAATGCTGAGAGTGGGAGAAATTGTCTTTCACAAGGATGAGCATACCAACTGATTATACAATACTAAAAGGTTAGCCACAAAGATAGATAAACAACTAACATTATACAGTCTGGGATGATTATATTTAAGAGTATATGTATATACATATAAATATATACATGTAAAAATGACAAAGAAGTAGACATGAATTTAAAAGAGCTTGTAAGGATAGACAGGAGGGCTTTGGAGGGGAAACAGGGAAGGGAAAAAATGGTACAATTATAGTATAATCTGAAAAATAAAAGAAAGCATAATAAAATCATAAGCCAATGTGCCCAATAATAAGCAAAAAGCTTTAATTTCACCAGAGAGGAAAATCTCCACTGACAAATGCTTCAGTCAACATTTCTGTGAATATCCTTGAATAGTTTTGACATGGTGAAAAGTAGTACGTAATAGCAAGGGAAAAAAGAAAAAATTTAGAAAAAAAAGGCTATGGAGTTGGCCAATGTATAGAGCACCTGCCGTGCATGCATAAGGATCCACATCCAGCTTGCCAGGATGCAGGGAGAAAGCCAGGCAAGGGTGGTGACTGCCAGAGAATCTAGCCTTCCACAAACCAAGACTGGGATTCCCTAGGAAGACTAGCTAGTAAGATTTCCTAGAATTGGTGAGTTTCAGATTTAGCAGGGCATATTGCTTCAATAAACATGAAGAGAGATTTTTAAAAAAAAAAAAACCACCTGGCATCAATTTTGGAATGCCATGCATGTACACACATCTGCATGCATAACAAACACACAAACATACATATGCACATACACATGTCCAGCACATACACATAAAAATAAAATCAATCAGAAAAACAGAAAAGCCACAGACAGTTTCAGTCTTTAAGAAAATGAGAGGTGATTTCTTTTGAGTTAGTAAGAAATGAAAAGTTGATATTGTTAAAATTAAAGGTTTTTAATCCAGATATTAATAAAACACTCTCAACCAAAATGGAGCTAGAAATCACCCTTTACCTAAGTCATCCACAAGAACACATGTCTCAAAGTTATTCTCTAGAAAGTCTTTCATAATTAGATCTGCCCTTTTGTTCTAGACCTCAAAAATACGTCTAACAGGATAGGAATCCCAACCAACCACTGCTTGTGGATCTTTTCTTCCCTCATAAACTGACAGCACTGGAGAATGGAGAACTGAGGACTTTCATTTTAGTCTTTGAGTGTCTGATATGCAATGTCAAGGAGGCCGCTCATGTTTATATCTCAATGAACTCTCAATGAACTACTTATCATTTTTTACCTAGTCTAGAAGAACACAATAAGACATAAATGAAATACATGACATAATATATTACATAAACTCAGCACACACACTTCCAAAATAATGTAGAGTAAATATGAACTCCTGAGGTCATCTGCAACTGAAATTCCCCTACATGGTTTACGCATACCATGGCTGGAAATGATTCTGACAGGAGTCTTTAGAATCGAGGTTCCAGTGCACCTCACAACTCCAAGATCTTTGTATAAGCTTAGATTTTATAAATCCTTCAAAAAACGACCTACTAAGCTCATCTTTTCTCAAATGAAAATGAAACCTTATTGGAATTCTATAAAACTCTCTATAACACCAAGACAAAAGAATAGACAAATACTTACCTACTAAATAGGTACTAACAATGCCCTTCCTTTCTCCTTTGCACTGCACAATTCCTAATGTCTATCTACAGCAATCATCTCCTGGATTATAACTGATTTGTAAGAATATCTATTACAAGATGATACAAAGGACTTCAAATGGTGGAAAATACAAACATTGCCTAAGATGAATTTTGCAAGTTGAATACAAGGATGAAATCAAATACCTTTTATGCAGCACTTGATATAAAGTGATAATAATGTCATCCACCTTAAGGTTTTAGAGTTTAAAATCTTTTCGCATGGACTGTATAATTTAAATAACAAACATCTACCACTACATGCTTATTTTGGAGGAACAAACAAACTAAAGCTGAGTAAGTACCCTATTTACAATGTAGAGGATCCCGAGATGTGATTCAGGCCTCTTGTAGGATATAATTTAAATGTATCCACAGATAAAGTCTTTCTATGTCTTAACGTAGAAACTTGCTTTAACCACATAAAAATCAAATACTAAATGGCATCTGAATAGTGCATTAAAGAATTTATATTGGGTAGGAACCCTGACAACCTGAGGTCAATCTCCAGGACCCAGTGGTAGAGTGAAAAAACAACTCCGTGTTCTATACATGCACCCTGGCACAGTGTACAAACAAGCACACACACACACGTGTACACACACACACACACACACACACACAGATAGACAGAGAGATAGAGAGACAGAGAGACAGAGAGAAAATACTGAATGTAATTAAAAAATAATATCAACTCCCCCAAAATTAAAAAAAAATCAATGTGATCTCTTGACTATACTGGAAAAGGTAAACACTAGGAGATCACTTTAGGACTCATATAGACCAACTCGAGCAAAACAGCTGATGAGAACAATCTTTAATTTCTCAGGAACTTGTCTTGAGAAGGAAGAGGAGGAGGGGGGCACATTGATTAAAGACACTTTGCTGCAATTCAAAAAGAATACTGGTGATCCATAGAATCTGAAATACCAGCCACCACTGTCTAACCCTTCCCAGATCCATGCCACAATAACCCACCCCTAGGAAAGTGTAACCCAGAAATTAAGGCTTCTTCTGCTCAATTTCCAACTGAAAGCTGTGGCATCTCTAGTGCTTGTCAGTGAATAACATTCTGTCAGAATGTCTCAGAGCCCTACCCCCAATTATGTAGAGAGTGAACTGAAGAAAATCTAGCTTAATGGCCAAGAGTTTCTTGTACCCACAACAGCCCTCATTGGCTGATTAGAGGCTCTACTGTGATGGCAATGAGATAGGAACAACAAACGGTCACACCAAAAACCGATACTACCAGTCTGCTTAGCGCTGATCAGCAGCAGCAAGCCACGGAGAAACCCAAGGATGACTGCCCACATCCAGTGCCCTGGCCAGAAAATCAGCATGTCACTTTTGGAGAAGTAGTCACTGTCATTATCCCAAGCTCTGAAGCTGTGGTACAGAGATTTTCCCAAAAGAGGCAGCGGTGTGAATAGACAACTATCCCCAAATGAATTGAATTTACTTGGACCTCTGTGTGGGGAGCTTCAATTCTAGGAGTCTTCTTATGGGAAATTAAGACTTTGACAGCAAACAGTTTACAAGAGGCTGAAGTCTTCCTTGGGGGTGTGGGTGAGGGGAGTAACCTGGCAGAGAGTTCACCAGAGAAAACAAGAGGAAGAAGTAAAACAAGCTCTTAAGCAAAGCCCTCAAAGACTCGCCTCAAAAGCAACCTTTACAAATGGGTCCAGGATCAACTGAAGCATGCCACAGGGCAACTCTCATCCTTCGGTGCGCTATACAAAGCAGCCACTAAGTGTGCTAGCAACATGAACAAAGATTCAGAGAGAGAGGTGGAAAGGGGTGAGTACAAGAGCTCGACTGAAACTACTCTACAAACCCCAGGTCACACAGAAGATGCTGTGCTTCATAAACCAGGGCAAAACCAAAGATGTGGATCTAAGAAAAGGACTTGCATGGAGCTGGGGTTCAGGGAACAGGACTGGAGAGGAGATAAGAAAGAGTGCCTTTAAGAGTGAACCGAATGCATTTCACACATCTATGAAATCTCGAAGAACACTTCTAATGAAAGTTATATAAAACCAAAGAAACAAACAAACCAGAAATGCTGTTATCACAAAACACCCCAGCCCATGTTCAGGGCTATACTATATAAAGATGTCAGAGTTTCAGACTATAGGGGAAATAGACTTTCCTAAATCATCTTTCTAGGCACTAAACAAAAGTATGAGTCTCCTATCTTCCTGACAGCACAGGATTAGTATACCAAATTGTTACACTAAAATTTTATTTTCAAATTTTATATATATATATATATATATATATATATATATATATATCATACATACATGCATACATATATATGCTATGTGTTATGGTTATGATGTGGCTGAGAGTGTCTCCAAACATTTACATGTTGGAATCCTAGTCTCTAGTGAGGTAATGTTAAAGGGGTGATCGGACATTTAAGCAGTAGTGTCTGGTTGGGGAGTTCAAAACCACCCTCTCTTAAAATTCTCAGTCCCTGCCTCATCTTATGTTTTCTCCCTTCCCATACTTCCACCACAGTGCTATCTGCCCAGATGACATGTAGAGGAGAGAAGCTCTGGGTTGGATTCCCAAGTAGTACTAAAACAAATATCAACAGTACACGAACAGCAAAGACAAGAATGCACCACAGTTCAAAATAAAGTCTACTCATGGAATTCAAGGGGGACACTAAGAACTGTATCCTGTCAGGCTGGATCAAAAATAAGACCGAACCATGATGTTTTCAAAAAGTGGAGAGTAACAACCAAAGTATGTGTTTTCTTTGTGATGTGGTGAAGCTTGACTCTGTATTGTTAAAATAACTCTATGAATACATTTGAAAAGCTGAATGTTTTCCTTTATATGGTGAGTAGTATGCTATGAAAATTATATTTTGATAAATTTGTTGTTAAAAATTAAAATGATGCATTCAATGCATTTAACTGTACAGTGTATTCACTTTAATAACAACTTTGAGACTTGCCTTACTTTCATAGATATGGTAAAATTATTTTTAGTAATTCTCACAAATGGGAGACATGATGTTTCTACATTCTATCAAGCTAGTTGTCTGTGCCCTTCAAATAAAACATTCACACTAAAACTCTCATTCTAAATGATTATTCTTTGGAATAAAAAAAAATACCGAAACAGCTGATTTACTGATGTCACCTTTAGAAAATTCGAGAATCTTATTTTACAGGAAAAATTAAAGATAATTTCTCACTATAGATTCTATATTGTTGCTTACCTTTTCAGACCTGAATCACTACAGGACTGTATGGTAATACAAGCCAATAAATAAAAGAACAAGTTCAAAGGTATTCTGGCCAACATTTAAAGCAAACAAAGTAGGAATCATACAAGAAATATGGCTGTATTTATTTTACCTTTTACATCCACAATCCATATTGTGATAAATGATTACATTTATCTATGCTGGCATAGTAATGTAACTTTTGGAAATAAACATTCTGAATGTAATTTATTGGCTGCTTATCATGGTTACTTTTCCTTCACATAACACAAACATAAAGCATAACAGCATGAAATATTGGGTTAACCTTTTACGAGAAGGCATTGAGTTGAATTCAATGGATCTTGGGTAAAAATAAATTGGATTGTGGAGAATGGTTACCCAGGATTTGACTTAATAATATCCCAGATGAAAGGTGATATAAAATAAGAATACATGACGTGAGTGGTTAAGAGCTGCTCAGAACAATTTTCCAAAGCAAGACTTTTTAAAATCCAAAGTCAATATCATTGATAAGTAAGCAGCTGGAAGAATAAGAAGGAGGAGATCTAAATTACATACTTCCTAATAAATGACCAAAGCCTGGTCCTCAACAGGGTCACAGGGTTCCCTCTCTGGATAAATTGAGCTCTTCAAGAAGCCCATTAACCCTTTCAGACATCAAGTTACTGCTAATAGAGGGAGACTTTTCTCTCATCAAAGACTCTGGCTTTGGATTTTCCAGTCAGTTACAGAGGAATTGTGAGAATGTACTGGTGCACGTGGAGGCATAAAAAATAGAGTTTGGGTATATTTCATGGCATGATTTGGTGGTGGGTGGTTGGGAAATGATTTAATATGATTTAAAGCCACTCTACATAAAATCTGAAGAATCATGTATTTTCACTGGCTTCTGTGAACATCACACAGACCCATTTGGACTTCTACTACACACACACACTGCAAGTTTTGTGCCTTATCCTAGAGAGTGTGGAGAGCAGACATGTTGACTACAGTCACATGCCTACTCTTCCTGGATAGAAGCACTAATCACTGGTCATAAAATGTTGGACCTTTAGAATCATTTAGGAGTTCAAATTCCAGTTGCAGGAAGCCATTTGGCCAGGCAGTCTTCTTTCTAAACATGAGCCAATATTTATATGACCATATTGATTAACTAAATATAAAATACCATTAAGTTTTCTTTACCCTTTACCTTTGAATTATAAACTTTTCTATTCAACACTAGTTATTCCTTGTAATTCTGAACTATAAAAATAATACTATGCTATATAGTAACTATAAAAATAATACTATAATAATATAACTATAAAAATAATACTATAATAATATAATATATTATTATAAAAATAATATATTTGGGTTGTACATGGTCAAGTTGATGAATTAAATTCTATCTTCCTCAGATTATGCTTAAATTTTTTTATTGATGGCAAACAGCAAGGTTTCTATAGGTCATTTCCTTGTATGAGGCAAAAGGAAACAAATGATTAAAAGTATCTTGCTTTTACTTCTTTCCTAATTAGTCATATATACTTAATCTTGATATAAGTGTATTTTCTTCTACCTGTACCTGAGTACTCTTCTTTCTACTAGCATTATTTTTACTTAAGCAAATTCTCTCAATTAACAGAAGAGCAAACTAGCAAAGTCTGTTAACATAGAACTGAACTTCATGGTACTTATTTGCTGAGCATATACTTGCTTACAAGGTTCAGTGTCAACCCATTACCCCTCTGTTTCTCATGTCTGTCATTATTCATAGTATAGGGAGAGTTTAAATAACCTTCATAGTGTTTATAAGCCATTTGGAGACTTTAGGAAAAAACTAAGGTGTCACGGCCAGTCTCTTGCTTTATGAGAAAAAGAGGGAAGAATGAGCTTCGTTTGTTCCCCACACGGTCCACAAAGAGAGATACAAGCAAGTTTGGAGTCTGAAAGCCTTGGTGAGCCTGGTCATAAGCTCTGGACAAAGACTCTCATGTGTTCATAGTTATTTTCTGAATGAACTCTGGGAACAATGCCTTAGGTTGGACCACTTCTCCAGGTAATGATAATAAAGGGAAATTGTTCCCTTTTTTCTTGAATTTTTCCTACCATTTTCATACTAAGAACAATACTCCTTTTATGAAAAGTGACTAATCACTATTTTTAATAAACAATATATGATGAAAGAATATTATAAATATTCTAAATCTTATGACATTGTGCTAATGCATTTCCTAAACAGTGTTTAGTGTTTTATGTCACATTTGATCTCAGATTTTTTGCTCTTCTATTTTTTCTGGATAGTTTAACCTTCCCTGTCATTCTTCCACTGTTAAATAGTGATCAGTCATAGTACTAAACTGATAGCGTTGGTTTATTGTGACAATATATAAAAATTACCTTAGGGGCAGTAAGAACTTATACCATATTGTATTTTAGTTGTATGAGTAGGTTTTAGTTGCTACTCATACAATGTGTGTTCCTGTTCCTAAATTGTTGGTTCTGAACTGTTAATACTTACTTGCAAGGGAACTAGTTTTAAAAGTATAGGAATATGCAAAAATGCAAAGGGAACAGGCAAAAAGGAAACTTTAAATAAGATAGAATGAAACAGAAAGATGTATTTCAGATGAAATCAAATTGGTCATGGGTTCCTGAATTTATTATATCTCTCTGACCTGCAATTGCTAAGGCAGATTGCCTAAAAATGGCAATATGCTCTTCACAAATTAATATGTCAGTATCAAATTCAAATACACATTTCAACATCCATTACATGTGTAGAACAATGGATATAATGTTTTCGTATGCATAGAACTGTGCATAACTCATGAACTTTGGGCTAGACATGTTAGGGTAAATTTACATTACATTTTTATTCTATGGAAGACAAGGCAGATGAAAAGGTGATAAATTTGTAAAATATCACAAAACGCATCAACTGGAAATGAATGGACCCTTTCAAGACATCACCTGGGAAATTCAACTCATTTCTTTTCGACAAATAGTTATCCTAAATAAAATAGTTCATACATCTTAAAATGTCCCATCTGTCATGTCTCTACGCAACTAATCAAGCTGGTTTCTGTCACTTATATCTCTAGTCTGACTTTGCTAGAGTTTGTACATGGCTCTTTGACTTACAAAGTACATACCACTCAATAGACAATCAATAGACTGAATTTAAGAAAGCTCATTCTCTTTTTAAAAGGCTGAAATTCATACATATAATTTATACAAAGGAACACACACACACATACACACACACACACACACACACACAGTACTGGATACTAGGAACTGTACACAGAGCCTCAAACTGGATAGCAACTGCTCTGCCACTGAGCCAAACCCAAATCTATTAACCATAGAGTTCTTAATAAGAAAGATCAGATCATGATGACTGAATCTGATGTAGACATTAATTTCTCTGATTAAGATACGGCCCCTGAGGCTATTCCAAAAGCTGTTGCCTGTGTGTGTGATATGTTCTTCTAGCTGGGCTGTCTTCTTTAACCTCAGTGAGAGAGTATACCCCTAAGCCACCACAGAGACTTTATTTGCCAGGATAGGAGATACCCAGGGGGCCTTCTACCCTTTCAAAGGAGAAGGAGAGGTAGTTTGGAAAGGAATTGTGGGAGGGAGTGACCTGGAGTGGGAACAGCGATTGGGCACTTGGGATGTAAAGTAAAATACATACATACGTACATACATAAATACATACATACATACACCTAGCCCTGTAGAGACTTAATTTTCCAGTGTGGCAGGTACCCATGTACTAGATAGATAGATAGATAGATAGATAGATAGATAGATAGATAGATAGATAGAGAGATAGAGAGATAGAGAGATAGAGAGATAGAGAGATAGAGAGATAGAGAGATAGATAGATCATAGACTGAGTGATTTAAGCTGCAAATACTTCTTTATCACAATTTTACAAGCTAATAGTTCTGGGCCACATTTCTGTATAGTTTTGTCCCTGATAAAGATCCTTTGGCTAGCTTGTAGATTAATACCGTCTCATTATATCTCTGTGGAAAGAGAATGAGAGCAAGTCCTCCACTGTCTTTTTTCATAAGGGCACTAATACCATTATAAGAGTCCCTCCCTAATGAGCTTAAATACCTCTATCTTCCAAAGGTTTTATCTCCTAATGCTACACACTGGGAATTAGGACTTTAACACATGAACTTCAGTGGTATGCAGCTATTTTGTAATAGACCTAGAAAGGATTCTATTGTGTTAGTAACCATTAAGATAACAATGTGTTTCAGCACAGGGTAAGTGTTCTCTTACTATTTCAGATGAAACCATATGGACGTCATACATTCATAGTACCAAGAAGAAATTCCAGAACAACAAAAATGTGACCTTTTTATAGTATTGTTTACATTTAAGGAAAGAAGATCAAAGCAATATTACCAAAGAAGTTAACACCACTGATTATTTCTTTTATTCTTTAAGCCAGTTAAGGAACAAAGCACTAATAATATATGCTAAGATATTATAGTAGCTGTTTTTCCCCTTAGGAATTAAAAATAATACTTCATAGAAAAATACTTATACATGGATATGAAGAGTTTATAAGGGGGAAGAGCACGTTATCCAACACTGATTGATGAAAGGTTGGAACACAAAGGCAAGAGCCATTGGAATTCAGAATAAGGTACATGTAGATCAGTATGCTAAAGGTGAACCAATGCTAGTCAATGTGTAAGAAAGCTGGGACAAAACGGAGTGGCAGAACCAAAGGCAAGACCAGGGTTAAGCTTAGAATTTTAAAAGATAAGTGAATTGAACAAATATCTTGATTGTCGGGTTCAAAAAACCAATAAACTACAGATTGACTCATTGTGCACCAACCATAGGACTGATCAGTAAAAAGAAAAACATGAGATTGCAAATAGTTTGTTTTAGAATAAAAGTTAGGGTGATCAAAATTGACTTTTCTCTTTCATGATTTATTAACTGGAGGATGACCATGCAGAATGCACTCTAAGATGGGATATTAGTGAACCAAGGAGCTGGAAATTTGGACAACTAGACTCTTCCAAAATAAAACAACAGAAAATCATAAAGTATCCCTATTGTTCTTATGGATCTTGAAGATAACTCATACTGTTTATTAATATTGAGCACTCCTGTATACTGAACCTGGCTTGGTTTGGTTTCTCTAGCATTTAAGCCTCTCCCTTTCCCTCTCCCTCACTGTCTCTCCTTCACTTCTTTTTTTTCCTTTTTCTTTCTTTTTAATATGTATATATTTGTGAATGCACACATGTGTACAAGTGTTCACACATATGTATGTACACACACATGTGGAGGTCTAAATATCAAGGTCATGTGTCTTCCACAATCACTCACCACCTTAGTTTTTGAGGCTGGGTTTCTCATTAAACCTGGAGCTTGCAGATTTGGCTAGATGTGCTAGTCAGCAAGTCCTAGGAATCCTTCTGCTCCAGAGCTGTGTGGGGATTATAGAGGAATGTCCTTCTATGTACGTTTTTTGTGTGAGGGTGCTTGTGTGTGTTTGTCCGATTTTTAGAATGTATATTCTGGAAGACCAAACTAAGGTTTTCATGTTTATTTCATATCACTAAGTCATCTTAGTACTCCACATCTTTGCTTTCTATTCACTATCTTTAATAAATTCCCACTCAGCTAGGCCCCAATAAAGGGCTTTTCAATCTTCCCTAATTCAGTAAGTCATTGTAATGCACTATCATGTAACCCATCTGCTTGCATGATTTTAATTTATTTGTAGCAAAAATACCAACACACTGTCTATCTTCACAGAAAGCTTATAACGGCACCACCACAACTCCCACCATACTCCCACCCCAACCCTGTCAACAATGCCAAATTTTCCCCTGTAAGACTGTATTCACACTGTGGCTAGTCTTGATGGATTCTTCACTTTTGTTTATTCATCTCACATATACATGTTCATGTCAGTCATAGTCCTTGGATCTTTGATATCCCTGCTTCTTCAGCCTATAGAAGAATATTTTAAGATGTCTAGATTGTACTGTGACCAAACATTCCAAGTTGAAGTACTCAATACCCACCTGGGGAGTGTGCTTTCTATCTGTCCCAATATAGCAGGCATCATTCATTAATGCCCAGACATTTGCACAGACACATAAACATATAGCTCACTACTATAAAATCATCCCTTGCAATTTGATTTGATACCCATCTACTATTCCAAACACCCTGTGGTCTGACCGTATGTGTGTGTGTGTGTGATATATATATATATATATATATATATATATATATATATATATTCCTATTGTCTTCAAATTTTCTTATTGTCTCATATAATAAAAAGAAATTCTTAGCAAAAAAAAAAAAGCAAAATTATTCTTCTGGGAGGTATAAAGACATTACAGATGGAAAGACAAGCAGAATCTTGTTTTGGTTTTGGTGCCATTCTGTTTCAGGGGACAAAAGAGACAGCAGTCATCTACTTATCAGTAGTTCCAAAGATTTCAAGCCATGTAATGATTAATAGGGCTGTGAGAGGAGGGAGGTCCCATTGGCCTCACTTTTCTGCCAAGATGTAATCAGCTGCTCACTTGCTGAGGCAGCAGAACTGTAGTGTTCCAAAATCAACAAGTCCTAATGGAAACCCAACACAGCACTCTCATCAACTCTTTGATGTTCTAGAGGGGAAGTTTCTAATTTCAGTCTACAAAATATGAAAGACAAGGCTGCCATAGCAAGAGAAGTGGCAATCCACCAAAGGGGGGAGGGGAAGAGGTAATAAAAATAAAGGGATGTCAAGCATGTTCACAAAATAAAATGTAGGGTCTCTGCATGGAAAGTCACTCTGCGAAAGGGCTTCTGCCTCCCTTGCACCATTAATATTTAAAATGATAATACTCTATAAAGATATTCTTTAGAACAAAGAATATTTATAATTTGTGTCAAGAAAATAACAGAAAAAATAAATTATGATCTGCTTATAACAGTAAAGCATGTTATAAATGTGTTTAAATTGTGGATTTAAAAGATATTCACTAACATGGAGAAATGTTCTAGGACAAAGTTAAGACCAGTCCTAATTAGAAATTGATACTTTACTGTATCAAATAACTTTAAATGACACAAATGCATACATATACTTTCCACTTTGCTCTGTTAATTAAGTAATGGTATTTTGGCTTCTTTATTGACATTTATTGAGACATTTTTCAGTAAGTAGACAGAATAGATTCCCTTAGCCCTATGCAAGTATGTACGTTTGCGTGTGTGTGTGTGTGTGTGTGCGCGCGCCAATGGGTTTATTGGGCTTACTTCAGGAACATTAGGATAGGTTACTTAGAAGATGTGGGTGATCCTTAAAGCCTGCATCACCAGAACATCCTACCACATCAAGGAGGAATCTGTATCTTGGAGTATCCATTAGTGTCCTTTTAAAAACTGCCCACTTCTCCAACTAATATTAGCAACATGTGTGCTCATGCATGGTTTTTATGCGTGCACTGGGGATTTAAAAAGAGGTCCTATTGCTTTCACAATAAACATTATTAGTCATTGAGCCACCTTTCCTGTTTGATTATATTTGATGTTGAAAAGATTTACATGGTTTTGCATGTACACATACACACAGTAAGTGGGAGCAGAACTGGTTGGGTATAAGAAAGACATCAAAGAGTGTTGGAAGAGAAGGTAATGGGGGAAGATGCATTATCATAATGGGATATATACAAATAAGAAACAATCAGCAATAAAAAATGAAAAGCAAAACCTATACCAGTCTATTTTAATTTTTATTGATTCTTTGTGAATTTCATACCATGTACCCTAATTCCATTTATCTTCCCATCCCTCCATACCCACCCTCTACTTTGGCAAATGCCCCCAAAAGAAAATAAATAAAACACAAATAAACAAAAAATAAATCTGGCCATGGAAACTGAAGTATACAGTACACCATTTTGCCCAGCTTTTCTTACAAATGTTCCTTGTAATGGGTCATTGGTCCAGTTAGAGGCCTCCGGCTTCTGCTACACTATCAATATTGGATCCTTACCGAGACTGGGTATTGCTTTATTTAAATCTGGGTCTTTTTGTATCCCAAGCTAGCCTCCAACTCCTCCAGTTCACTATGTGGTCAAGGTTAAACATGAATTTCTGATCATCTTGCTTTCCCTTCCAGAATACTAGCTCACAGATCTGTACAACCACATTTAATGTATAAAATACCAGATAATAAAACCATAGGTTCATGGATGCTAAGCCAACACTCTGCCAACTGAGCTACATCTCCAGCCCCAGTGGCCTCATTTTTCATTTTTGGTCCTATTAACCTTTTCCCCTTCTCTATCACAGGTGTCAGTGACTTGATGATTGCCTTGCTGGTTAAGTTTTCTCCCTATTTCTTCTTGGACTCCACAGGGCTTCTTAGCTTTTGTCTTGTTGTTGTTGTTATTGTTTTTGTTGTTGTTGTCCAAGTAATTCCCCTGTCCTCTTTCCATTCCATCCACACCTGTCTTGAGGGGAATCCATTCACATTAGTCTGTTTCCCATGCTTCCACATAGCTCTTGTACAAACAAGTAAAAGCCATGACAACTGCTTTAATGTGGTTCTCCGACCATGCTGATATCTATGTCCATTTTAGATTTTTTGACTAACTAAATTTATTCTATACATAATCATTTCCTACATTTTCTAATGTCTGGGTATTTTTTTGTTGGATGACTGTCACTGTAAATTTTCATAGACTAGGTATGGTATGATTTCAAAACCCTACATACATTCTCAAGTTTTGCCTTTAGACAAAATACTTGGAAACTGTTTGATTCTTTCAGAAACTGGTCTTAAGCTTTATGAAATAGGACTTCAATAGCATTTGGTCTGACACTAACTATTTCCAATTAATGAAGAAAGAAACTTCTGAGTGCCTAATATTCTATGAATCATAAAATTTTCAAGTTTATTGGCAAGTGGCGTGGAGAACTCAGAATTCCTAAATGCCCTGGGAGTGGTTAGCACCTCCCACTCTCCTTCTTGCAGACTGTCCTTTACCTAGGTCTGCTGATCCTTACTTTGTGTGCTACTCAAGGGGACCTCTGAATCTCTCTAAATAACTCTGCTCTATTACTCTGTTCTACAAACCTTTACTGCTTTAGTCTCCAAGAACTGCCAACTCTGGTTCCTCAACTAAGTGTGAGGCAAAAGAAGAAGTCAGAGAGTGGGATCTGAGAGGCTTTCCACACAGGCTGCAGAATTAATGCGTGAGAAAAGAAAATTGACAATGAAGAAGTTTAAAAATGAATAATCAATCCTGCCCAGCAAAAACTGGCTTGCACCCCTGACTCAAGCATTCTATTGTCCCAAGGTATCCAATTCTCACTATTATACTAAAATTCATACCCTATGGTGGAGATTTAAGACGCTAATAGCACATGATATATATATATATATATGTAACAGGTAGAGCATCAATAAAACCTACTTAATCCAAATGGATGGAGAAGTCTACACTGTTTAAACGAGCTCCAAAACATTTTCTATGGTAAAATAAAAGCATCAGTAGGCCCTACAGGGCCATTAAATAAGCTGCAGACTTTCTAGCTGCTGTTAGGTCCTATATGAGCCCTCGGCAGTGCCTTCTCACAACAAACTGTTCCTGTGCAATAACTCATTGTGCATCAGACGAACCTGGAACCCACCACTGTGGTGGTTTGAAGGAGAAAAGTCCTCCATGGTTTCCAGCATTTGAATACTGTTTGGGAGGTTTGAGTGGTGCAGCATTGCTGGAGGAATTGAGGTACTGCAGGTGGCCTTTGGAAATAAAAAGCCTCAATCATTTCCAGTTTGTTCTGCCTGCTTCAGGTTTATGGTTCAAGGCGTGAGCTCTCTGAATCTGATTCCTTCTGCCATGCCTCCATACCAGGATGAACTCTTACCCTCTGGAACTATACTAAGCAAAATAAAACTCTTTCCATAAGTTATTTTGTTTATAAAATTTTACCACAACAACAGAAAATCAATGAATATAGCCCTCCAGGGGTAGCCATCTGGCCCTAAATATCAGCTAAGATCGAGAGCATCTGCCAGGTTCTGCATGGGTTCTTCATGAGCTACAGTTTGTCTCTTCTATGAAGACTGTGGGAGAGAACCTTATCTGATCTCTACTTCTCAAGGATTACTATCTTTTGCCACATGAAAACCAATGTCTTTGAAATAATTTGTATTTCTGTATATTGACACAGTGGAAATATATGCATGAATGGGCATATTTGCTAGGTCTGAGTCACTATAATCAGACATATTCCTTCAAAAGGTATACAGCCTTCTTTTGAAAAGCAACTTGGAACATTTCATCAGGAGAGAATGATACTTTTTCTTTTATGTCTAAAACTTTGGACCACAAAGTTATTATCAGTGAGTCACACAAATGGTGTGATCAGTGACTGCTGTGTGCTATTTTTTGTCTGGCAGTATAGAGCTTAAATATCTAAAGTCAGTCACACAGCACTGTCTTCTCTGATAACACAAAGACTTGATGGGGCCCCACTGATTTTTTACCATGTCTCATAGATGGTGTCCTACACATCAGGGAAGTGTGTATCCTATTTAACTCTTTCCAGTAAAAACTCAGAAAACCTGGCTGGGTTCCTCTAGACTTTGACCCTTGAACTCTTCCCTTTGCAGATTTGGATCTATGCTTTTTGTCAGAATGAATTTTGAAATAGCAATAAAGGATTTCTCAACATCTTCCCTCTCCCTATACTTTTAAAAACTTTTGTTTGTGTACACATGTACTGTAGCTTAGGGATAAAGGACAGATAACTTATGTGAGTTGGTTCTCTCCTACCATGTAGATCTCAAGAAAAGAACTAAGGTCAGTAGGTTTGGCAGCAAGATCCTCTAGCCTCTGGGTTGTCTTGCTGCCCACATCTGACCAATCTACTTTTATTACGCACATTATGTAAAAAAAACTAAAGAGATATTTGATTTGGGAATCAAGCACTTTCAAACAGAAAAGG
Organism: Grammomys surdaster; assembly: GCF_004785775.1. NCBI lineage: Eukaryota > Metazoa > Chordata > Mammalia > Rodentia > Muridae > Grammomys > Grammomys surdaster. The sequence continues at coordinate 835,493 of NW_021620706.1, read as the reverse complement.
CTAACATATAACAGACTCTTTTGAGCAAAACATCAAAATTTGGTATCCCAAATCTGTCTGTAGATGTGCTAATTATCTGTGGCTAGAAAACTGTGGTATCAGTTTCAACACATCTCTACAGCAGAGCTGTACTATACTCCTAGCTAACACCTATAATCTCTCCTGTGATAAATTCCTACTACTTCATAGAAAGCTAGGTTCTCAGTTACAATCTGTCTGTCCCACCCTACTGCTCCAGTAAGCCATTTGGCCTATCACAGCTTGTAAGATAAATTGGAAGCATAGGTTTTTGAGAGAGTATTATCAAAGAAAGAAGTGTCCATTTTTTTTCTCCTCTGCTGTCCTTTTAAAGCCCTAAATTCCAACTTGAACAGAAAGATGAACATGGAAATAATAGCATGAAAAAAAACACAAAGCCATTAAGACACAGAGGCATCACATGCATCACAATGTATCACTGGAGTCCGTTTCAATAAAAAGAAATAAATCACTGTCTTATTTAAGTCATCTTTATTCATTTTTCTTGATTTCACAGTGCCCAAGGGGACTGAGATGGTCAAGTAAGTGTGGGAAGCACTAATAGTTCAACCCAAAGGTAAAATGTCCAAAACCAAAATGCATGTGAACTTAAAAATAAAAGATCTTGGCTCATGTACTTTAAAAGGCAAATGAGAAATCACATCAGCATAAGTTAGTAGCTTTCTAGAAATCCATCAAGATGTCAAAAATCCTAAACCAAAAATTACTCATTTCAAAAAATGATCAATGAAAATTTTGTTGTGCCAGTACAGGAAAAAAAAGAATACATGATTCATTTTAATCTCCATTAATTGACTATTAATAGTTCTTTCCATTTGAACTGACATAAAATTTTTACAACATAGAACAATGATGTGAATGAAACTTTAGCCAATGTCCCCTTGTGTACTGTGCTTTGAAAGCTCCCCATGACCTTAACATTAACTCCTTCTATACAACTGATTCTTACACTCATTTTGTGAAAATAATACTACAGACTATGGTAGAGAACATACCCCTTTGTCCTTCCCCTAAGATTTACCATACAGAATAATCTGCCTATATCAATGCTCACTGATTCAGTTAAAGAAAGTGTCCTTAGTCTAGCAAAGAATTTAGCAAGAAGACATTTCATCTCTTTTATCTAAAAAAAAGATGTATATGTTCTATTTGGAAACCACCTAGACTCATCCTTCTAATAATTTTGCATCAATTCCCTGTTACAATATTTTAAGGAGTTATGTATTCATACATATGTGTGTGTATGTGTGTATGTGCATGTGTTTATATATACTATGTACATGCTATGCCAGCAGTAGTCAGAAGAATGCAAAAAATTACCTGGAACAGGAGTTACAGGCATTTCTGAGACACCATGTGAGTATTGGGAATTGAACACAAGATTTCTACAGGAGCAGGAAGTGTTCATAAACACTGTTCCATCTCTTCAGCTACAGAAATGCTTTTGATCATTGAAACATTACCTCTGCCATTTAAATGCTCATCACTTCCAAACTGAATAAATTGTCACTATCATCTCAACACAAAACTTTATCCACCTTAGCTGTTCTTTATAGATTCATATCAAGTAGACACTTAAGCTGAATTATGCAATGAGAAGGGATTCCATCATATGCACAGTGGGCTGTGCAGATTTTGTTTTAATGTTATATTTGTTATTATCTTTTGTTGAAACTAGATTATTCCCTTTTTCTACTCTTCTCAGTTCTCCCTACCTCCCCACCGATCTAAATCCACCATCTTTGTTTCTCTAATTAGATAATGAGTAGACATCTAAGAGATGATAATGAAATAAAACATAATAGAAATAAAAAACAAACAAATCGACATAGGAGAATATAACAAACAGAAGAAAAGGAGCCCACAAAAGTCATATGAAACAGATACAGGATACAAGAAACAGGAGAGACACACTCCTCCACGTGCTCAGGAATTCTAATAAAACATAAAACCAGAAGTCATAGTATATATACAAAGGATAAATGGGGTAAATAAAATAAAACAAAAATAAAAATGGGAGGGAGGAAGGAAAGAAGGAAGGGAGGGAGGAAGGAAGCAAGCAAGGGAGGGAGGGAAGGAGGGAAGGAGGGAGGGAGGAAGCAAGGGAGGGAAGAAGGAAGGAAGAAAGGAAGGAAAGGAGGGAGGGAGGAAGCAAGGGAGGGAGGGAGGGAGGAAGGAAGGAAGAAAGAAAGAAAGGAAAGGAGTGAGGGAGTGAGGGAGAGAGGCAAGGAGGGAGAGAAGAAGGAAGGGAGGGAGGGAGGGAGGGAGGGAGGGAGGAAGGAAGGAAGGAAGGAAGTCAGTCTTAACATTGCATTATAAGAAGGGGAACATTCAAAGATGCCAATGAACTCATATCTACTGCTGGGTATGAGACAGTCCCTTTAATAATAGTTTGTTTCCCCCATGAAAATATCTTCTGAATACATCAGAACCAACATACATCTGAACTTGTGGAGCCTAAAGGAGCATGCCCAGGACCTGCACATATCAGCAACAGATGGGGCCTTGGAGCTTAAAGAGTGGACAAAAGACCCAATCACTAACCTAGAAGCTGTGTCCAACTGATAGTCACTTGCATATCTTTCTTAAATGGGGCATACAACTAGGAAACAGTTACTCATAATTCATTTCAGTCCAGTAACTAAAATGTCTCTGTGCTTTTAAAGGTGGTACTTCCCATGAATGAGCAGACTCATAGTTTCTATAAGCTCTACTGGCACTTGAATTTACTCAAAGGCTTAAACATGCTTTTTTTTTCAAAAGATGATAGATATTACCTTCTAATTAAGGTTACACTACTAGCATAGATTAGAATTTGAATTAATGAAGGACTCTGTGATGGAAATTAACTAATTTGCCAATTAATTATGTAACAGAATGGATTGCAAGCATCGTTCATATTGTTTATACATGTGACAACTTGAGAAACCAAAGGCTATATAGCTACATGCATCTCTTATAACCTTTACCGTTATGTCAGTGGTAAAAGGGTAAAATAATGTCTATTGTTTAGAAGATTTATTTTTAATTTTTGTTCATGTCTGTGAATATTTCTTACAATTTTTTACCAATCCTCCATCTCCCATAATCAGAACTTTGAAATGACACTAAAGATTACCCTAGCAAAGCAACACTTACCACAGAGGTAGCTGGGGAAACATCCTTGGCATTTCTGTTAATTATGGAATAGCACTAGAAAATGTATCAATATTACCTTTTTAAATATTTTTTTGAAATTTGTATTTGGTGGTAACTTAAAATTCACCCTGTATGTATTTATGTATTTTACCTTCATCATCATAATTTGGTTTTTCCTTTCTTTCTTTCTTTCTTTCTTTCTTTCTTTCTTTCTTTCTTTCTTTCTCTTTCTTCCTATCTTTCTCTTTTAGTTTAAACTATTCTAAAGGAACTCAGAATTTAATACAGCATTTTTAGAATCTTAATTTAAACTTCAAGCAACCTTAGGAAAAAAAAATCAACCGTAGTTTTGCAAGATTTCTGGGCAAATGGCCAAATACAAAATTAAAAATGTACGAAACACTGACAGTTAAGTAGAAATCTGAATCTTCCCAGAAGATGAATTAAAAAGAGACAAGCTAAACAAATGTGTTGTTTCTAGAAAGGGAATTGGGAGAATATGGGGAGGGGTAGGAAACAGCTTTCCTGGGCCCTGTGGAGAATATTAGCTACCATGTCTGTCTAAGTCCACATCCTTGTCACTCAGCAGTGGCATGTAAAGATGGTCTGACCTCATGCTGACCAGCAGTCACTGCCAACCTCCCAGGCATTGCTCACCAGCAGGTCATAGGACAAATAGGAAATGGCATGACTGGTATTCTTTAGGAGCATTTTTTTACTGTTTTTTATGTTCACATACTATAATGATGATAGGTTTATAGATGTTATTGACACAATAAAATTGTTCAGAAATTATGCCTCAAGAAGGTAACAGGATGCAAGGTAATGACATTTCAGCAATAACACTCCAAAGGTAACAGAAGTATAGAGGACCAGAATATTCGTCTTCAAATAAGAAGCATCATTGAGTTAAAGACAAAGAAGAAATAGATAGAGGAGAGCTCTCTGCTCTGCCTCTATTTGTCAAAATCTAGGAAACTTTACAATTACAACATTGAGTTACAATGACAAGAGTATCCTGACATCTTTTCTTCCAGGGAAAGGAGGAGTCAACCAGTATAGAAGTAGGACACCTCATCAGCCCCGGTGATGGTGCAGAGGAATTTACTTTTTAACTCACTCGGTAAAATAGTCTTTAATTTCCATTTCCCTACTTTCCCTTTAAAACAGCACCCATACACACTTGGTCCTTTTCTCTTTTCTTATCACTTTCATGAAACCTCACTGCTCTTTGTTAAAGATGCTGTGTAAACTCCAAAGTCAATCTTTAGAGAATTGCTAAGTTTCTGAGATATGTATGTTAATGGATTTCTGTTTGCTCTTCTTTTGTAAATCTGCCTTTTATAACAGGGATCCCTACCAACTGACTATCCTTCAGGTGTTATTATTCCACTACATCTTGAACTTGAAGCTCCTGGTCAGTCACAACTGACTGAAGCAAACTGAGATTTTTGCATCCACTGTGTGATCTAATTTCTCCAAGAAAAGTATCCCAAGGGGTAAAATTTTTCAAACCCAATTTATGTTTATTTTTAAGCTGCAGATGTTTATGGGGTTTCATACTATTTTAGAATTCACTACCTAAAATAACAGGAGTTGTTTCGCTTTGAATAACTGAGAACTGGACAAATTGTTCTGTTTCAAATACCACAAAGTGAATTATAATTATGCAATATGTTCCTCTAAGTATTTGCCATGATAGCATAATTAATTCAAAATTGCAAAGGACTAAAGAGGCAAAGGTGGCAAAGGTTAGGCTAATATAAATTAGCCTCAGATTATACCCTTGTAATTACATTTTTTTGAATCTTCAAATATGAATAGGTTGTCTTGACAGTGATATCATTATAGATATAAAGTAGATGGAGAAGAGAAAAGTCCCCTCTTTCCTAGGGCTACTATTAATCAAACAAAAACTGACAGATGCCTACATGTATGTAGACTTTTGAAAGAGCAGGAAGAGAAAGAATGTAGATTTCAAAAATCCCATCCAGGTCAGTAGTCCATTTGACTTGGTTTTCTTTCCTCTTCTCTCCAACAAATGATGAATCTGACCTGTCAGAGGTCAAGGGAGCCTAGCAAAGGAAGAGCTGGTCAGCTGACATCATGTTTTTAGGTGATTGATGAAGTCTCCCCAGATCCCCCCATTGCAACCATCTGGCTTGGGTGAGAAGTCTTTCTTAAACACCTAGCTTCATTTACACATGTGAAGGACTCCTTGAGGAACAGAATATTAACTACCCTGTTGAGAGATTCTGTGAATACCTTTAGTAAGAGAAAAATGAGGTAACTTTTGAAGGACTCTGAGCTTACATAAGTCTCTGATTCCTAATTTTCATATCATGTATTTTAATGTCTGAATAAACAGCCACGTCAAATGGAGCTCCTACTCAGAGACGTTAGTTTCCAGCTCACCATGGACTTAATCAGATCATAGCCCATTCCTGTGCCGTTGGCTCCCCATTTCTGATACAAATAAAATTTCTTAAGATAGAAAACACGTTCTTAAGCAGGGCACTGGTAAAACTAAACATCCAGTGTGTGTTCAACTCCCGTAATTCCTAAACACTAAACTCTGCAGCTCCTGTGTCTGCCTTTGTTCCACGCCTGCCCATTTAACCCAGGGTCGCTCTCTTCCACCTCTCCCTGAGAAAGGAAAATCAACATATTTCCAGTCCTCCTAACCACTGGATATTAAAGGGAATGGAAAGAGAGAGAGAATGTAGCAAAGGTTACATGAATTTCATTATCACTTGTTAAATATAATCAATATCACCCCATACAAAGCAATCAAGCTTTATGAATGTACGTTCAGTGTAATGCGGACGTTGATCCTATAATTACAATCCTGTACCATAACCTCCCAGCATTAATTACTTTCTTTCTTACTTACAGGTTTCTGTATCATAATTGTATTCAGGATACAAACATATCTGTGTGTGATAAGTATATTTATAATATAAACATATATTTTAAATATATAAATATATATATACACCTATCTCTCTCCATATCATGTTAAATTCACATGCTCAGATACCAGCATGTACTCAGAAAGCACTTACGAAGTTTCAAGGACATAAGATACTTTGTTGTTAATCAGTTTTGTAAAATTATGAATGGAATGTATATCCTTGTTGTGAAATTCTTGGGACAAGTAGTTTAGACTTCAGTTTTATAGCCCTTAGAATATTTGTATATAGTTTACCAGGTGATAATCCCTAATCAAAAATCCCCAAATCAAAAAAGCCTTAAAAATGCCAAACTTAAAAAAAAGAGTCAGACTGAATTCTTATTACCTGTTAGGTTTTAGTGGACGGGTCAATTTGTCAGTGAAGCCTCCTCAGACCATTAGGTAAAGAAGGGCTCTGTCACATCATATTATTCTGGTTTGTTTTTTTACAAAAACTCGTGATAGCATCTGAAATAGCATGGATTTAAGGTTTTCTTCTTTTGCTGCCCATTTTATTGTGACACAATTGTCTTGCCCATAGTAAGAAATTAATATTCTTTAATTTTTAATGAATAAAAGAAAGTATCTGTGAAGCCATGTGCTTTCAGAGATTTAAAACTACACATTTTTAAGTAAAACTGTGAAAAATCTCATTGGCATCATAACAGTACATGATAGTCATTATCAATACTTTGATATCTTATACTAATTATAATCTTGTCCATGTTAGAACCAACTAGGAAAGATGATGCAGGTACTGTACTAATTCCATCTCACGGTTGTGGACCCAAAACCAGAAAGCTTCTGCTATTTGACTGTGTCCCAACTATTAAGTTGCAAAGTATTGAGGTTTGGTCTTGCTGTCTATTGTAATGCTAAGTGCAGGCCCCCAAGACCTGGAGTCTGCTTGTAGATCCAAATGACCCTGCCCCCAAAGTATTTCTGATTGGTAGATAAAGATGCTGACAGCTAATTGTTGGGCCAAGGAGACATAGGTGGCGGTTAGGTTTCCTAGGCCTCAGAATCAGAGCAGAACCATGAGGGGAATAAGGTGGAGGAGAAAAGAGAAGCAGCCATCAATTAAGTGAGCCATAAAAATGTGGCCCTGAGGGACTGGCCAACTGGAGTTAAGAGCAGACCAGATGAAGCATAGTAAGTAATAACTCCGGGTTATCGATAGGAAAATAGATTCTAGTAGCATAGAGGGTAGATATCTGCCTGGTTCTTGTGATGTTTGAGGCTTATTGTAGATATAAAGGTTGTATGTGTCTTTTATCTGGGAACTAAATGATCAAAGGCAGGGTAGAAGCCCCGGGGTTGGGATTAGAATTTTTTACAACAGCAGAGTGGTGAGCAGAGTGCTAGGTGTGTAAATGTGGTATATTCATCTAAGTATGCAAGGTATGTCCCTGTGCACATGCAGGTAGAAGCCAAAGGGGGATGCTGGGTGTCTTCTTTTGTTACTCTCAGCCAACTGAAACAGTGTCTTTTTGGACATGAAGCTCCCATTAGGATGGCTAACCAACAAGCTCTCAGGAAACATTTGTCTCTACCCTCCGATGCTGGATTTAGAGACACATAACTGTGCCAGCTTCTTATATGGGTGCTGGGAATTCAAAGTCTTCAGGCTTTCATAGCAATACTTACTGAGACATCTCGCCAGCTCCCAGAGTGTATATTCTTTACCACTACTCCATGATGACTTTTCATTACACTTAAGATACATAATGATGAGATATTACTTACTATAAATAGTAACAAACAATACATGTTATAATTGATCAGGTACACAGGTTTATTGATATTTATTCACATTTCTTGTGTTACTTTTGGTGAACTGTGTCCAAAAATAGCATTAATTTTAAAATTAATTAGGGTCTATTCTTCTTGAAATCTATACTGTCTTCACTTTAGTTACTTGTATGTCATATCACGCTTTGTGTAAACAGTGTATCTTGTAGGTGAAGGTGCATGAGTAAACAGAGAAGCAAGTATACATGTACATGTATGTACTTTTGGTGATGGTAAATGCAGAGTTGGTTTTCTTTAAGGTGTGATCCATTGGTGGGTCAGAGATGCTCCTTCAGTGGACAGTTCCGCATCTATGGGCAACACAAATTGGATTTGGTGGCTTTGAAGAAAATGAGGTTATAACATTTGGTGTGCATGGAAGAAGGCATCGATCTAGACAGAATTTGGGGATAAGGTGCATATGATCAAAATACACTATCCTTGAGATTCTCTAAGAATTAATAGAATATTTTTTAAAGAAGTCACTATTCAAATACTTTTAAAATACAAGCAAAACTACTAAGAATGCAAAAATAAAATACCCTCCAAACCCTGCTAATCACACAAACACAAATTAAACCACTGAGACAATTTTCACTGAATTATTTATTTTAAAAAATAGAATAAAGGAAGGATTGCATTTTGTAAACATTCATATGAGGTAAGCTACTAAGAAATGGAACAGAGCATATGGACAACTCTAAATAATCTCAATTCTTAAGATAACTAACTGTCCTACCAATGATAATTTCTCATCTAAGAGCCTAGCATAATTATGTGATCTTTAACAAATATAAAGGATATTTTAGCCCAGGCTGGCCTTGCACTCTTGATCCTCCTGCCTCTGCCTCCTTCAGCAAATCCTACCAGCATGCACCAAATGTGTGTGGGAAGGTGGGAGTGGGTGAGTGGGTGGGGCACATTCTCACAGAAGCAGGAGGAGGGGGATGGGATAGGGGGTTCCTGGGTGGGAGGGAAATGGGGAAGGGGATCATACCCGAAATGTAAATAAAATATCCAATAAAAAAGGATATTTTAGTTTCTTGCCATTTAGATAAGACAGAAGGAATGGTAAATGGAGATTTCATGAACTTGAAAGAGATATCCTCTGCAAGCACTTTCAAGTCATTTGAATCAGAAACATGTCTCAAATTGAAGGTAAACTTAGCTTTAAAATGTAGCACATATTCAGGGTTATTTCAGTTAATTAACCCAAGAAGTAGAATGCTTTGCTTTATTATATGTCTTACTGTGAAGGGAAAAGTGTGTTTTAGTTCAAATACATCTAAACTTAAAGATAGTTTATTATTTATGAAGATAAAAAATTAATCAAAACTTTTACACACATGTCCTTTTGAACACACATGCATGAACATGTAGACATGCTCACATGATTACCCATTCCTGCATCGAATGTAAGACTGTCTAGGTAAAACCATTTTTTAACAGTCTGGTCTGCCACAGTCATTCTGAGGGGAGAACCAAAACCACTGATACAATAAGAACATTTCCATTCTAGGTAACAAGATGGACAGGTGGACAGGTGCAGTCACTGTTATATTTACCCATTTACGGTATTGACCTGAGATTTATGGCTGTTGTTCATTTAAAATGGGACCCTGCAGCTCAGTCTTATTTTTCCTATTCTTTCCAAGCAGAAAACCTAAGAGCTCATGGAGAGGTCAGACTAGAATCCATTAAGAAGTTGCAAATACAAACTACATTACCTCTGGGAGCAAGTGGCACAAGGATGCCTTAGAGATTTGGAACTTAGTGATCTTGGTAGGGACACTATGCAGAGGGGATGACTAGTCACAGCTCCATCCAGTTTCTATCTTTGTTCTGGAAAGAGACTTTCTGTCAAAAAAAAATATGGTTTTTTTTTTTCTTGGAACTGAACTTAGGTCCTTTGAAAGAACAGCAAGTACTCTAAACCACTCAGCCATTTCTCCAGCCCCTGAAGTCATAATTTTTTTCTAACAAATTTTAGAGCTTCACTAATGATTATGAAAAATAATTTAGCAATTAAATCTGAGAAATGAAAAGAAGTTTAACACAAGTTGACACAAAGATATGTACATTTTACTGTGAGCGATGTCATAATTTATCCCTAAGGATCTAAATACTGAATACTCTTTTTCTTTTTTTAAGAAATTTTCCTTCTTTTTTTTTAACTCTAGCATTGCTCAACTAAAAACAGGTCTCCCAAAGCTCTGAAGCTACTGTGAAGAAAAAAAAGGGTCAGTGGCAAGTATTGAACTCTCTCCCTGGCAGCACTGGTATCCCAGCTTGAGCTCCTTGGCCACTGCCATCTCCCCAGCTTGTGTTCTCCTTTTTGCTGATAATTATCAGGCTGACTGATCTGTCTCTTAGCATTGTCTGGAGGCTGGAGAGACAGCTTAGTGAGCCAGTATGGGGATCTTAGTTCAATTTTTCGAACACACATACAATGAGCTGGGCATGCTATAGCACACTTACAATCCCTATGCTGAAAATCTCCTAGGTTTCCAGAGGACGACTCTTTGGACTTGATAGCCAGAGAGCATGTTGTAATCAATGATGAACAGGCCTGTAAGGGACCTTGTCTCAAAAAAAAAACTAGAAAAAAATAACAATAATAACACAAACAATGAAAAATAGTGTCCTGGTGCCTGAGGATCAACACTTGAGAATGTCATGTACACATGGCAACATATGTGTATACAGGTATACCTGCACAAAAACAAATATCTGCACAAAAGATATCATCTATAATCCACAAAATATGGATTAATCCACATCTATAATCCACAAAATAAGGACTCCAGCGACATATAGTAGGACCTGACTTTTCCTGGTGCTCAGACAAGAAATGCTCATTGGTGCAATAGTGGTACAACCATTATAAGAATAACCAACCACATTCTAGTTGAATTTATTCCAAAAGATGAAATCCATACCTGGCACTATTGTCAGACCAAGAACCTATGGCTAGACAAATCATAGACCTGAGGGGAGTGCCTACTCCTGTTATTCTCATAAATGGCATAGCATTAAACTAACTTCAAATGACTTACTATTAAACCCATAGGTTAACGGAGCTCTCTCAATACTGGATATAGAAGCTTCTCTGTGTAGTAGATGATTAACATAGTAACCAACAACTAACCAAGGTGCAGAAAATTTAAGACTATAGAACTCTCATCATTAGGTAGATCTTATGTAAGAACGTCCTCTTCTAATGGCTTAGGAGACTTTGAAAGAGAGGATGAGAAGATTGTAAGAGCCAGAGGTCATATATAACTACAGTGAAACAGTGTCTTCAGGACACATCAGTGGAGTGGCACAGATACCCTCACAGAATGCACAGGGCCCATGCAAGCCCAAGCCAGACCAAATTCCAGCATGAAGAAGAGAAAAAAGCATGAAATTCCAGCCCTAGATGTGGAGCTATTTACAATTATTAGCTACTGGAAGTGGGAGAATCAGATCTCTCTAAGAATGTATCCCCAATATTCAAGAACATTTTCGCAACACAGATTGGTCTTGAAAGAGGGAAAAGACACAAAGCAGGGTAGGTAGAAAAGAGAGTAAGAGGTGAGGGAGAAAGGTGGTTATGATCAACACAAGTTACAGTCAAAGAACGAATAAAACCTTTTTAAAGGTGTAACTCATGCATCTGATAAGAAAAGGAGGTGGAAAATCAGGAATAGAGTTTAGAAAATAGTATAACATCAGATTCATTTATTTCTAAGAGAGATGATAGGCTAAATCCTACCTATGCATGCAAACAAAACAGAACATGATCACTTTCTTCTATGATCACTTAGCAGGTCACACTTTCAAACAACTTCCCTTGTTACTTACTATTATTTAAGGTATGTGTGACTGTGTGTGTGCACAAGTGTGTGTGTGTGTGTGTATGTATGTATGTGTGTGTGTATATATGTGTGTGTGTATGTATGTGTGTGTGTGTATGTGTGTGTACGTATGTGTGTGTGTATGTGTGTGTGTGTATGTGTGTGTGTGTGTGTGTATGTATGTGTGTGTGTGTATGTGTGTGTGTGTATGTGTGTGTGTATGTATGTGTGTGTGTGTATGTATGTGTGTGTGTGTGTGTGTGTATGGAAATTCATGTATGGTCTTGCCACTATATGCATGTGGAGGTCATAGAATAACTTTTAGGAGTTTGTTTTCCCTTACCATTGAGTGGGCCTGGGGATTGAACTTAGGTCCTCGAGCTTGGCTGCAGACTAGGTAACCCACTGAGTCATCTCTTTGGCCCCTTTGAACACTGACCAGGAGATTCACTGAAGACACAGCAAGGCATTTACAGTGATGGAATGACTTCACTGTATGACCCTGTAGGGTCAGAAACTCCCCATAAAGGATCCCACTTGGAGAGCAAAACCAAGTCAGGTCCCTTATTTTAATTGAGAGGGGGGAGGGGAAGGGGAGGAAGAAGGGGAGAGGGAGAGGGAGAGGGAGAGGGAGAGGGAGAGGGAGAGGGAGAGAGAGAGAGAGAGAGAGAGAGAGAGAGAGAATCCTTTCTATTGTTTTGCTGAAGACATTAACATTACTCATCATTACTCTGTCATTAAACTTCTAAATTGTAAAACAATTTTTAAATACAAAACTCAAAGATTTGAAGATTCAAATACAAAATTTTCAAGGAATTTCACAGTGAATAAAATACTCAAATGAGTTAACCTGGGCCTGAAGAACAAAAGTCAAAACCGGGGGATAATTTTTCCCATCAAAGTGTAAGAAGTGATGGGTGCAGGCTTAGAGTCGAGGGGAAAACCCATGGATGCAGAAGTGCACCCGGGGCTTCATCCGCGGCCACTATCCGTATAAATCAGGCCCAGAGCTGACATGCAATTTTCTGTGTGTCCCCTGAGAAGTGGCCCTCGGGGCTTAATTATTGATGAAGAGATATTTCTTCAAAGTGGCCCAGTCAAGACTGCCTCGAGGGGACATTCATAAGCACTCATAATATCAATTTCCAAGCACCTGGGAGATAGGGACTCACACGGGCTCCTTAATTATTATGATACAAGCAGAGGAAAAGAAGAATGCATTACACAACTGGGCTGAAATTCCCCAAGAAAGGGAGGGTACCCGAGTGAATGTTCAGAAAGCTCGTTCATATGATTTCCTGGAACAAATGAATTTGGGCTCTAATCTATTCCATCCAAGGACTTTGCAACTATCAAAAACAAGTAATCTGTGATCACGGACACATGAAAACCCCAAAACAAATAAATTCCTTGAACAGTGTGTGCTTGCTTAGGGAATATATATATATATATATATATATATATATATATATATATTCCCTTTATATAGTACAAAAGATATCTCCCTATGTTTCCTTTTATTCCTTAGGGAATGAATAATATCAAAAAATCAAATTGCTTCAAACAATTAATAAATGTCTATCCCAAAATAATATTTACCCATCCATCAGCTTTAGTCTAGTATCAAAATCACTAAAGAATTTATCAATATATAAGATATAGTTTTGGGAGGAAAATACAAATAAGGAGAGAGCCCTGAATTTTAATTTTGTTCCACCATTTAGATGTTCTGCATCCATGAGGCCTCCCCAGTATAACTCCTTTGTATTTCAGAGGCCTACACCAATAGAGAGCTGGCTATAAGACAGGATTAGATGCATACCTTAATTAGCAATGAAGACAAACAAGAGTCTTTAATTTGACCAGAATTCCATTACTGCCCCATCCCATCAAAAACTGACACTCAGCAACTTCCATAACACATTCCTGCAGCATGCATGAGTCTGAGAGTGTTCAGGGTAACTCTGTGACTCTCACTACTTTTTGCCTCGCTTCTACAATGTAGACTATACTTTCACACATCTGCTTTAAAGGAAGATATGTCCCAAACGTGTCTAGAAAATCCTATGCAAATGACTTTCTGAAATCTGTTTATGTAATCAACATACACTACCATTTCATTTTTTACTAATTAATGGTGTGTGTGTGTGTGTGTGTGTGTGTGTGTGTGTGTCTGTGTCTGTGTGTGTAAGCATGCATGTGGCCGAGGACACATGCCACGGACAGAGGACAATTGGCAGACATCAGTTCTCTCTGTCCACTCTGTTGGTTCCAGAATTAACTCAGATTATCAAGCTGGGCAGCAAGGGCTTTAGTTGGCATAGCCCTCACAGCAGCCTGTGAACTACCATTTCAAAAGCATTCATTTTATGTGACAATATTTTATGTATCAATCCTCACAAATTCTGTGGGGGGGAGATCAGTTTCAATTGACTAATGAGAAAAGGACAGGCCACAATTGTCCAAAGAAATAACAAAATTGGTGTTTGAACCTAGGTCTTTTCTATATTAAAAATCATTTATTAATTTTATTTCATTTTAAAAGTTTTGAAGAGAAGTGAAAACATCGCATGTCAAAATTAACCAGTTCCAAAAATTATGCAACTTGATAGATTTACATATAGTTAGCATTGTATATATAATTGTATAAGTTTACATAGGTGAAGCAAACATTTTTAAAGTTCTAGTTATGTCATAGATTGATGTTTTGGTTTAGGTGGCAGTTAAGTGCACAAAATATATCCAATGCTAAAGGTGTAGAATCCAAGGTGAAGTTGCACAAGTTTCATTCTGCGTACAAGTTCTAACATAATATTCTAATACAATGTAATTTTTCAAATAGTAACCATGATATAAAAATTGACCTTTTAAAAAATAAATTCATAAAAATTTCTTAGTTCCAAAGTCTAGTAGACAATCATACTAAAGTGTATAAAAGAGAAGTTTTTCATTATTTTAAATACAAGCACTTATTACCTATAAATGCAGTATTGTAAGACTAACAAAAACAATAATGATCACAAATTAGAGGAAATACATGAAGCTGTTCAAAGTTATCCCAGTAGCACAATTGTCTCCAGCATAACTCTGAACACACACACTCCTGATGGGTGAGGCCAGAAACCACCTTCTGTCTTGAGAAAGAAGATTAAAAGCAAATGACATTCAAAAACAAAACATGTCATATTTGAAAAATAAAACTCTTGGTTATAAATAAATTTACAATCAACAAATGTTTCATTACACATTTTAATCAGTTTAGAATAGAAATTAAATAAATGTTCTGTACAGATTGTGTGCACGAATGCGTGTGCCTCTGTGTGTGTGTGTGTGTGTGTGTGTGTGTGTGTGTATTCATGTGTGTGAGGCCAGAGGTCAGTGTTGGGTACTATTTTTTCAGTATTGACTTCTATGCTATATCTTGAGACAGAATCTCTCACTGCTACTCAGTGAGCCTGGAGAATCTGTCTCCATCTCCTTAGTGCAGAATTTTTTAACTACATTCTGTGGATCAACACTGGGTAATTACCCTTGCTTACTCAGCAAAATTAGGGCTATCTCCCCTCACCATACCCACAGTTTTAAAGTCTGGAATTCTGAGGTGCACAGTTGTCGCTGTGTCCATACCACTAAGAGGAAAAACAATACATTGGCCATTCCTACTTTTCAATGCCCTCTTTGGCTACACTGAAGCTTGGACCATGCCAAAGGTCTTCTCATACTTTGCCATTGCACTCTAGAACAGCTTTCGTTTTCAATCTTGTTTGAGTTCCAACTTCAGGGTCTTGACCTTCTGCTTTCGAAATCTCCCGGAGTGACGCCACATCTGTACTCTATGGAGAGGTCTAGTTTTCAGCCTTATATTGTTTCGTGTTTACATAGAGTCTGATGTAATGATAAGTTTAAACAGCTACTGTGTGTTTATTTAAAGACCATGTTACCTCTGCACTAGACCTAGATCTTATCATTTAGCTTTCCAAATAATGATTTTCCTCCAGAATGCATGAAGGGAAGCTGGTGAATTCTAGTATATTTTAGTTAGCTATTCAGTTATCCCTATAGGCTATTATCGAGAGTAAATAGACACAATCTAAAATCTCCCCATGGACAGATTTATTATTAATCATTAATATTATAGTTTTTAATTAAACTACTAACTAAACTAGTACTCTTAATATGTGGGCAAGAGATATTCTTAATTTTATTGTTTTACTTATTCACTTTATATCCCGCTCACTGCTCCTCTCCTGGTCACCCTCTCCCACAATGCTCCCCCACACCCCCTCCACTTCTCCTCTGAGCTGGTAGGGGGCTGGGTATCCCCTACCCTGGAACTTCAAGTCTATATGAGGCTAGACGCTTCCTCTCCCACTGAAGCCAAACAAGGTAGCCCAGCTAGAAGAACATATCCCACAGACAGGTAACAGATTTTGGGATAGCTCCCACTCCAGTTGTTCAGGACCCACATGAAGACCAAGCTGTACATGTGCTACTATCAAAATATATGTGAACACAGAACCAAACTGTATGCTACAAACTAATATGAGTGGAGCTAGTTATGCTTTAAGGCAGATAAGCATATATATGTGTTGGTACTACTGAAATAAACTCCATACAAAAAATAAAATCTTTTAAAATTAAGAGAAGTCCACAGGACACTTTAAAATTTGGAAAATGTTACATGTTCCATAACTAAAATCTAATAATTATTTTTAAGTAAAAGGCGTTTAAAACCTTAGTCATTTGTATTTCCACAAGCTCTGTCGTGCCCAGTGGATAAGGGAAGGACTTCAGCTATGCTTGCAGAGTCCTGAGAAGAGGAAGAAGCAACTCAATTTGGCTTAAAGTATCAAATGACTAGGGTAAAAATGGTTAAAACTGTAACTACATACTTTTATGGTCTCTACTCAATTATCTTTCATGAGGGGTGGAAATCAGAATATTGAACAAAAGTGAAGTGTTAAATTGCTTTTATATGTGGTGATATTGATACCGTGTTGGCTGGTGATTCAGTCTAAATGAAGAAGTACCATTAAATCACTGCTGAGGTCAGAGAAAGTGACCAGTGGGCAATACTCACCTACCCTGAAGCTTTCCCAGGAGAGCCTGGATTCAAAAGTCACACTTTTCAAAATTTAAAGTATCAAAAAGAGTAAAACAAAATGGTATCTTAAATTATGTGGCTACCATTAATGCACTTTGAAGTAGTAACTATCAATTGGAAGTAATTTCTCAGCTAATAACCTCCTTTGTTTGGTCTTTATTTGTTAGTGCTTTATTTCTTTGTAAGCTCTTTCTCCTGACAGGAAACTCTGTACTTATAGCAGATGCTAACCACCTACTATGTTCCATATTGCTTTCAACTCTGAGAACTGGATAACAAGAGCAATATCACACAGCCAGCAAGGAGCATTGCTAGCCCCCAATCCCAGCAGTTAGCACCAGAAGCCATTCTCTGATCCAAGCTATGAAACAGCAGAATATGACTTGGCATCCTGTACCATTTCTGCACTTTCCACAAAGACAATGAAGTTTGGTTCTATGGGCTAGGTCCTCCCCATCATCCAGGGCATCATTTCTATATCTATCTTCAATCCAGGGGATATTTTATGTGTAGTTGAGTGTGCTGACTCTACTATATATTTCCATCCCTCCCGATCCACATGTGATACAGGATTGAAGCTAAAAATTAGAAAGAAATGGACATAAAACATCTTTGAAGATGTCAGTAACCTGACAAAATATTTTTGTTTGATTGTGAAACCAGATTCTATAGGTAGCTCACTGGGAAAATTAAATCTCTACTATAGTGAGTGGCTATTGATACCTTTTCATCTTTTTCTCAAATATCAAATGCCCTATCAATGTACTCTTATTTCCATCTATTTCACACCACTTTTAAATTACCTCTGCCACTTAGTTGAGACAAAGACAATGATTACAATCAGATCAACTTTCCCACAATAGTTTTTAATGAACGTGTTCAGGAAAGCTTTCAAATTTGACAGAAAACCAAGCCTTCATAATTTATTCTGATTCTTCAACACAAAGAGAATTTCAGTAGGTTAACAGGATTAATGGAGGCATCTCTGTGTGAGTATGTTCCTCCGGGCTTAATGTACTTTTCCTCACTGTGTTATATTTTAATGATTAATTTCACGCTCTTTCATGGTATTTTTAGTTCATGAATCACGGGTATTACTTTGAGGGGAAAGTAAACTATTGCGGGAGAAAAAAAGATGCTACTGATTAGAGTCTGGAGCACACATGTACCACACAGATGCTGAAGATGGTGAATGCCACCACTCCAGGTTGTAAGGTGCACCAGACTGAGGAGCCACACACAGCAATGTTACACTCATTCGAGTGAACTGGGAAGACTCATAGTCATCAAATGTTCTTGGTTAAAACTTACACGATTAAACTGGATGCTTGGTATCTCGCTAGCTTCATCTTCTCCATAAGAATATGGATAAGAACTAGTTTTCCAAGACAAGGACATGAGAAATATAAAGAATGAAATCAGCTAAGCTTGAAACACCCTTCTAATTAAACAAGAGCCATCCTATCTGTGACACTCTAGATTCCTGAAATCTGTACAGCCTG
Organism: Grammomys surdaster; assembly: GCF_004785775.1. Taxonomy (NCBI): domain Eukaryota; kingdom Metazoa; phylum Chordata; class Mammalia; order Rodentia; family Muridae; genus Grammomys; species Grammomys surdaster. Next base: position 817,127 of record NW_021620706.1, on the reverse strand, counting down.
GATGCTGCCAAAGGACTGCTAACTGATTTATTTCAACAAAAATAAAAATGTCCCAGGGGTGTTAAATCAAAGATAGTACCCAGAGACTATGACTCCGATCAGGCATGGTATCCTGTGCCCTGCATACACACACATACAGTTCATTAAACCAATCATATTGTTCAATATCCAAAAAAGAAATTGTTAAGAAAAGTCTTAAGTAAACTACATAGAAAAAGAAGTCAATAGTTATCCTTTACTCTTCCTACTAAAATGAATTTATCAAAGGCAAATATGAAGTCTCTTAGAACACTACCAGCTTCCATTTCAGAGCACATAAAGGTTCTTTATCACTGACGTGCAAACTGGAGAAAACCAGGGATCCTGCTGCAAACAGGTGTTTTTAAACTTCTATTTAAAAGAACCGAACAAAGCGCGGGGGGGGGGGAATAGAGGGGGGAGGCTGTTATTTCTAAGCAAACACACAGAAGGTGGGAGGGGCCCGGGCAGGGGGCAGGAGGGGGAAAGGAAAAGGGAAAGGAAGAGAGCACAAATATTCTACAAAAGTTTTGTTTTGTTTTTATCTCGAAGAAAATTCCCTAAACAAAACGGAACTGAAACCGGAGAAACACAGGCTTTGATTGAGCGTGATTAAAATCTCGGCCATAATTCAAATCTTTCTCCCGGTACACACACTAAAGTAAACAGAACTCAAGGGAAAGATTTTTGCTATTTCAGGTAGGAACTTATTCTCAGAAAGACGAGATTTTTCGAAAGAACAGAGTGAAAGAGAGAATCGCACACTGCTGAGAGGAGAGAGAAGTGCAATTTGTGTATCTCTTTCCTGGGAGGACGCACTTTCCAACGTCCAATGTACTTCGGTCCATTTTTCCAAATGTGAAGAAATTAAGTCGTAAACAATACCAGGGCCAGCGCAGCTCGTAACAGCGGCCTGGATCTTGGATTTCTACGCTCCACTTTTGCACACTGCAGGGCTTTGTTATTATACGTGGGTCACTGGGTGAGTGTCCCCCAAAACCACGGAGGGGACAGAGCAGGAGTTAGAAGGTCCCCTGGAGTCCATGCCTCTGAACTCTGAGCCCCTGGGTCATGACTTAGGGCAGAGAGAGACGGCCACTTTTAAGTCTCCTACGAAGTGACCAGGTTCTGGTCCCAGGGTACCGTGTCCAGCCTGGCCAGCAAGGCTCCCCGGGGGGAAACTTCGAGGATCTCCAGCTCTGTTCCGGACGCACCCCCGGGCCTCTCGCCCCTCCGCGACCCTCCCACCCCAGGGCCGCGGTCGGTACCTCTATGTCCGGCGCGTCCCTGCTCAGCACACCCGCCATGACAGCGCTTTCTGGCCTCAGTCTCCCGCACACAAACCCTCCCTCCGCGGCAGCAGCCTCCAGTCCCGCACTGAAGCCTCAGCCTGCCCCAGCTCTGGAGCACACACTGCCCGAGTCAAGGCAGTATAGAAGGGGCGGGGCTACACTGAAGACACTCCTCTAGGGCGGGACAATGCTCTAGGCACACCTCACAGCCACACTGTCCAACTGGTCCCCAGTTCCCGGGCTCTGTTCCAGCTCATTTCTAGTTGTACTGGCCTTTGCTCCCTAAGGTTGAGTTTGGTAGGCGGGTTCAGGTTTCAGAAATCCCCAGAATTAAAAGCAAATAATTGCGTCTTTGATGTTTTTCTGCGCTCTGAGCCTGTAAAGTACAGAAACAAAGTCTAAAGAAAAACAGGATCTCCCAGAATTCTCCAAGGACCAGAGAGTATCTATGTTCCTCTGGCCACCAGCAAAAAGGCTGGAAGGATTTTGAAGCTACTCTGGAGAAGCAGTAGTCTGGGGGAGCCTAGGGTGCAAGAAGACAGGTAGACATCAGTATCCACAGTCCAGAGTTCTAGAGCAGTTTATACTGAGATGGTTCTCAACCTTCCTAATGCTGTGACCCTTTAATCTGTTCCTCATATATGGTAATCCCCATTCATAAAATTATTTTCATTGATACTCCAAAACCGTAATTTTGCTTGTCATAATGTAGATATTTGTGCTTTTCAATGATCTTAGGTGACCCCTGTGAAAGGGCCTTTCAACCCCAAAAATGAATACCAAAGGGATCTCCATGCACAGGTTGAGAACTTCTGCTTCAGTGAAAGGTATATCTACAGGATCAAGGCTTTCTTTCTGTATGACAGTCCATGCCTATTTTTTTTAAATATGTACTAATTTTCTGAAATGTGAAATTCATAAATATAAACAAGAGTTATTTTGTGGGTTTGCTCATATCGTTGCTAGGAAGAAGCAATGATATCGTCAGACTAGTCTCAAAATCATATCCTCTCCTCAACTTGGTGGCAGCCTGGGCGCCAGACTATTTTCTAAGTTGGACGTCTTCTCTCATGTCACTTTCTGCTTCTTTTAAGTCACACAGGGCATGTTGCCTTGTTGGCTAGATCATGATAGTTTTGGAGTCAAATATTTCCCTCCTCATTAGTATTTTTCGTTACTTCAACCTTTTTTCTTTTATTATTCAACAAGTACTTAATGTTTCACTTTGTTTTCAGGGTATTGCTGCCATGTTGGGTTTTCTAGATCTGGTCTTCAAGAAGGTTTATCACTGCTATGACAATAAGACTGGCCAGACATAAACTGTGTCACCTGCTTAGTTGGCAGATAAAAGAGGAACAGATCAGGGGGACGGGTGGATTCCTTGAATAGTTGGACAGAACTTATAGTACAAACCACCTGGTAACCTTTAAGAACTTGAAACTTTTCTAGGGGTTGGATACATATTGCCCCTTGAATCAAATATTAGCAAACACATACACACAACAACAACAACAAAACTAGACGGTTAAATAGAACCCCCAGAAACACCTTTGGCTTCTGTATTCTCACTCATTCACGTCATCTTTCTTCAGCTGTGAGGATTTTACACTCTAACCAGAACTTGAGTCACTTGGGCTCTGGTGTCTCAGCCTCGGCTGTTCAATCTTCCTGAACTCTGGAGTGGGATTCTAAAAATGAATTAACTCCCTTGCTCCCTACCCACAAATCGTGAACATTTTCAGTGGCTTGTTGCAACTTGTATACAATTATGGTTTGTTTGGTTGTTGTTGTTGTTGTTGTTGACTTTCTTGTCCACTTTTGAGTGACAACCTCCTGCCCTCTTCTACCTCACTGGGATCTCGTTTCCCTAACACCTTTTATACTCACCAAGTATTGTTCTGATCCTTCATCTTGTCCCTGGTTCTGCTCATTTTCCTCCCCAAGAAACTGTTTCCCTTCTCACTAATCCTCAAGTCTCTGAGTCATTCCCACCACCGAGAGAAATTAGACCTGCCCTACCTACCTCTGACACTCTAGTCTACAACAACCTAGGTTTTTCTTAATAGCCGTGTCAAGTTTTGTTTGCCTGCTCATTCGCATGTGACTTACTTGATATAACTCTTCTGTTTCAGATGCAGGTTCCAAAGTAAACAGGATCAGTGTCTGACTTCGATGTCTACTAAACATGTTGCTCCTTGTCTGGGCTTGAAATACAATATTTACTGACTGAAGGAACAGTAGATCCTGCACTAAGAAATTCTTTGGAGAAACTTTCTCTTCACTTCATTGTGGAGAATGAGTCACAATCAGTCAATGAATTTCTGGTTAAAATAGCTCATATCAACTACTTCTCTATTCAAGGAATATATCCTAAGGTCCAATCTTCCTGCAGCTCTCAGGACTCAAAGTTACCTCCAAATTACCACTATCCGTCTAAAGTCATCCATATCCTCGTGGAGATACATAGTCATCACACATAAAAATAGGTACCCGCAAAGGTATACACATGTTCATGTACTGAGAAATAATGTACAGATCTTTCACACATAGGTGCCAATGTGTAAATGCATATGCCTTTAGAACAATATTTACATTTATGCATATGTATAAATGGACAATTGCATATAATTTATTCTTCAATTTAGTCTCTAAAGTTCAACGATCAGCTTGCTAACCCAAAGGTTCATAGACATTTGTGTTTTCTCAGGTGACATTGCAATGAAAATATTTTAGATAGCAATCAATATTTTGTCTGGCTTTATCATGCATTATGCAAAGTATTGGATTTCACTATGACATTTCCATAAATGTGTATTATACACTTTGGTCTTATACAGCCTGCCATCTCTTTCTCTTAGCAAATTCCTTCCTCCCCTCCATCTTCTTCTTATTTCTAAATAGTTTCTCTTCTATATTGATGCCTTAACTTTTAAAATTTAGATTTTGCATTTGAGCACTAGCATACAAGTTATTTATATAAAATATACAGTGTATACCCATAATTGCTTTCCATGATTAGTAATATTTATATAACTCTGTATGGAAGGAAAAATCTGAAGCATGACTATATTGGTCAAATTTAAGAATTTTATAAGTGACCATTAATAAGCAAATACAGATTTCCAGGATAACTTCAGCATGCCCCAGGTTTGCCAAGCAGATGCATCTTGTTCTAAAATACTTAAAACATCTAATCACATTGTTCACAGGCCACAATACTCTCTGTGATCAGTGATTAAATCTAATAATATTTTAAATCCACTGAAGCACTACATTAAACACAGTTGTATCTGTAAATAATTAAAGCTGTAGAAAGATCCTGCAAATGCATTGACACGATGCTTTTTAAAAGTTCTAAATTATAATGGCATTTGTCAAGCTGCCCCTCCATCTGGAAGCAGAGTCAAATATCAGGTGTTCCACATTAATTTTTTTGTAGACTTTGGGGAGACAGCTCTTCCCTCAACTTAATAGTTTATAGCCTATGAATGAATATTATATTATTATCACCAGAGTCAGAGGTAAGGCTTATCTTTAATTTCACATCTGAAAAGTTGTTTTCTATCACAGATTTAGAAACACAATAAAAATTCAGATTTCCATATGCTTTTATTTTCTCCCTAGTAGTCTAGCATTAGATGATTTTTGGACATGTTTTAGAATACTGTTTTTCCAAAAATACAGTCAAAACTTTAGCTGATCATGATCTTATTTTTAGTCCATCTGATTTCCTAGGATTAATGTATTAATATCTAAACTGTCCAGAAGAGTAATGTCTGAGGCCAGTTGGGTCCAAATATTCCTAATATTCCTTTCTCAAAAAGACCATAAGATGCATACCAGCTAATGTTATGAGATGAGTGAAGGGAGACTCTCAACCTACATACAAGCATATATCACATAATGTGATAAAAGGAATACATCACAGAATTATAAACACCTTATTAGAAACTTATTAGACAACTATTTATTGGATTACACTATTGCAGGCATTATGGGTCTTAGTGAGATCTATGAACAACGAATAAGTTGTCTCTGTCTGTAAAATCATACACTCACTGGTTTAAAAAATATTCATCAACTCAGTGACTCAAGAGCACAAGATCTAACACCGAAGAGGTTGGTTGTGAGAGTCATTAAGCAATGGCGTTTTATACATTGAAAAGTTCTACGAAATGTGATAGATACTAGGTTTTAAAAACTAGTTCCCCTGAGTGTACATTCTATGAATAAGCTATTGATACATTTTCTAGTTGATCTTAGTTGTCACATTGACTGGGTAAAGAAGAATCTAGAAAATTAGTGAAGAAGTGTCTTTCAGACATGTCTATGAGAATGTTTCCAGAAACCATTGACATGTGAGCCTGGAAATTGAGTGTGAAGACTTGAACTGGATATGGGCAGTGCCATTCGAAAGGCCAAGGGTCTGAATGGGGCATAAAAGGAAAGAAAGCAGAAACTCTGCCATGGACAAGCTCCATTCTTTTTGACAAAGATCACTGGTTCCTGTTGCTAACATCACAACTGAGTTTCAGACTCCAAATTGTCCCACACATGGCAGTAATCCTCTAGGAATTCTTCAGAACATTAGCGTGGGGCTGGGGCTGCACTGCTCTTTTCTTTTGTTCTACTTCATGCATTTAAAAGCATTTAGAGAGCCACTGTGGGCCTATACAGCTTCTATTTGTGTAAGCCAATGCAATGCACACACACACACACACACACACACACACAGGCACTCCTCAAAAGAACCATAATACTCGGACTATGAATGATTTTGGCTAATATGAAGTATGTGTAGGATCCGTGTAGCTTTGCCTAACTTGTTGAAAGGGTTGGCTGGGGGGGAAGGTTTGCGGGGGTGGGGGGGTGGGGGAAGTGGAGAAGTACCCTGGAGTGAAAGTCACTTGAAATTCACTGTGTCTGTCTCTCTCTGTTTCTCTCTCTGTTTCTCTCTCTGTTTCTCTCTCTGTTTCTCTCTGTTTCTCTCTCTGTTTCTCTCTCTGTTTCTCTCTCTGTCTCTCTCTCTGTCTCTGTCTCTGTCTGTCTCTCTCTCTCTCTTTCTCCCTCCATCTTTCCCG
>NW_021620706.1:722939-810636 GCF_004785775.1 Grammomys surdaster | reverse complement strand
CTTCCCCTCCCTCCCTCCCTCCCTCCCTTCCTTCCTCCCTTTTCCTTTAGCTTTTTAAGTCTGCCATGTCCATCTCCAGAAGGTTTCATAGTTCCAGCACCTGGCATTTGGAAGAGTTTCTTTATCTTCTTGATGAATTCTACTATTTCATAATCTCAATTTCATGTGTATGTGAGACGGAGATAAAATCATGCTGTAATGATTCCTTGTTCCCTTTGACCACGGGTCATAGCTGTTATGATTATTGCTCACACATCTACAGCCTTATTTTCATCTTGTTCAAGACTAAAGAATTCATTTGGCCAGCTAATAGGCATGTTGAAAGTGGACAGCTCTCTGAGTATCTATTTAGAAATAATTTTTTGCTAGCAAAAGCTGAGGTTCGTGCCCCTGCCTGTGCTATCAAATTATAAATGACTGGTTGATCAGATAGTAGAAAAAACAGGAATCTCAATCAATGTAAGACATCTTTTAGTGGCAACTGAAATTCCAGAGGTCCTTCAAAGAATAACTCAAAATATTTGTTATACCTTCAACTAAAGGCTGGGTATGTGGTTCAATGGTAAAATTTTAGCCTAGCATGTGCAAGGTCCTAGATCCCGGGGATTAGACTTCAATGGAGCTGAGATCTTCTTTTCTCTCTTCTACATCCTTCCCTGACCCTGCTAATCTTATCACTCTTTCCCACAACTAAACTGCCGTGAATCTTTCTTTCATTAAGCCTTTTTCCCAGAGAACTTTAGCTTCCTTGACATAACTACATGTTATTCAATTAATCTAATATTGTTCCTATGTAATGTCATCATTGATTCCTTTTATTGTCTCAAAGACCTTTCCATTGAACTTCCATATTTTAAGAGGTATCCCTATGTCTCCCTGGTACTATTATTTGAAGTAGACATTTCTGAGTAATTCTTGACAAATACTTAGCCCACCAATATATAAGCAATTCATCGACTCTATGATTGACTTTTTCTCCAAAAATATGTTCATTATTATGACTTGGTGCTTTACCTGCACAGAAGTGTGTGGAATGCTTAAGAAGAAAAGAAGATTGCATTGTGCTTCCTGAACTGCTGTTATAAATGGTGGGAGCCATCATATGGGTTCTGTGAACTCAACTCAAATTCTCTGCAAAGAGCAGCAGGTGTGTTAAACTACTTAGCCAACTCTGTAACTCTACAGTTTATTTTTAATTTGTCCACCATGGTATCTCTAGTCATTTTTCACTGAGTCTAGCATGTATTAGGGACACAATAATTTGCAATAAAAATGTGGAAGGATCTTTTACAGTTTTCATTAGGGAGAGGTAATTTTTTTTTTTGAAAGGAAGAGTTTGTCGACCACTAACACTTCAGTCAACTGAAGGAATGAATGACTGAAACTTTAACTCTTGAGGGGTAGCAGTGGACCTGGAAGACATGTCATACCATTCATATTTTCCTAGTGTTCACTCATTGGGAAGTGAATGGTGAAATTTACAACAAGGGCCTGCCTCCATCTCAGATATACATGACTTAGTAGAAATCCATGGTAGGAGGCATTCAGGGGAATAGTAGGAGTGTAGTCCTTATCAAGAAATAAACGTTTTATGTCCTGTTGCAATCTTTGCTAAAAGATTTAAAGTTCATCTAATAAGAACATGGAAAGCCATTCTTAAAGCAAATGAATGACAGGATCAAAGCTGTCCTGGATTAGCACTCTGATGGCAACTTGTATATACATAAACTCAATTGGGTGAACTTGTGAAGTCCAATAAAATGAATGAATTATTCACATAGAGTCAATCATTCTCTGCTCATCCAATCATGAATCATATTATAATTTTCTTTAGAAACCAAACTAGTAAGTTTATAATGAATGCTATGGGTGGCTACCCCTGCAAAGTGGTTTAACACTTAAAAAGCAAATGTGTTTTAGTCAGAATGGAAAAGAAACTTCATTTTTTTGGAAGAATTTGTTTCTCTAACAATAGACATGTTAGTTGTCTAACATCAAGCTTCAATCATCTTTAGTGTTAGAAATAGGTTGAAAATATTTGCTGGACTTCAGGGGCAGTTTAATATTCTGAATGCCAACACCTTTAAAGTCCTCAGTGGTTTTTAATAGAGTCATTTTTTTTTACCTTTTTAAAATGTGTGTTAAAAGTTTGTTCCAAAGTAGCATCCTGATTGCAATGTGTTTTTCATTGAATTTGGAGTTCACAACAAAGCAATATGATCTGGACAGCCACCTGCTTCCATTATCCCTCCCTGCCTCCAGCCCTAGAGGGATAGGCATGAATCAAGTTTGTATTTCATCATTTCTGAGATATCAACACAGGTCCTCACACTTTCACAGCAGGTACTACACTACTGAGCCAGCTCCTCAGCTTCAGTTGAATGAGGTCTTATCTTTTAATTCTCCATGCCTAACATGATGATAGATACTTCTTAGTAGGTACATAAGTGTTCATGAATAATTATATTCTCCTATCAAAACTTCATTGCAAATAAATATTCATTATTACTCTCTTCAAACACTGCATGATGTGTAAAAAGCCTAAAGGGAAAAGATTTCTAGTAACCCACAAATTGATATAGCAGCATAATAGACAATTCTCCAAACCAAAAATAAGTGGGGAGGGAGGGTGGAAAGGAAACAAGCAGTTGATAAATTGAGACAATTGAATCAAGCAGACTAATAATCCAAGCAACATCAAAAAAAATATACTAACATGCTTCTCACATATCTGACTGGCAAAGATGCTTTAGTGAATGTTGAGAGTGAAGAAAATTAAGATGCTCATACAGCCCCATAATAAACATGAAAGTAACAGGGATCCTTTGGTTCAGCTCCGGTATTAAACCTGTATGAAGATTCACTGGAGTCTTATGTGTGAGCTGGGAAGTCAGTGCATGTCCTGGTGTATACCTATCTTACCAACTGAGCCATCTCTGTAGCTTGAATGAATCTTCTAAAATTATTTTGCTCTATGTGCTGGAGCAGATGTGAGAAGATTGTAAATGCTCAACAAATTTGTTTGACTAAATGCATGAAGCACAACATAGTATATATTCCCTTATCTCTCCATGTTCTTATACATTCTTATGTAGGGCATATAGAGTTTGTCCCTTTCTCTCTAGCCAGATGGGCACAAGGACAAAAACAATGTCTTATCTTTGAATCATCAGCTTACAGAAATTCTGGTATCACGTAGATGCGCTCTTTATATATGTCAATTGAATGAAGAAATGGATTAAAAAATCAGTGTTTTCAGTACTTTCTCAATACTACTCATGTTTAAAATAGAAATTTATTATGTATGTCAACCGGAGCACATTTCAAACATATTCCTAATTCCTATTCTGGTCATAATGACTCATAGATATTTAACAAATGCAATCATTCACAAATGCACCCATTGTATTTTTAATGAACTCGAAAGTTTCTATATTTCTTATTGCCAATGCATTCTAAGAAGATAATTTGCTTTGTTTCTTCAAATATCAAAGCAGTTCTTTACTGAAAATGTCAGCAGATTCTTTTTCGAAATATTTGAATCCAATTCATGAAATTCCAAGAGAAGAATATTGGCTAATTAGTAGCCATAGTACATTTTAAGTCTCCTTCTCCTCCCTCTTCCTCTCCCTCTCTCCCTCCCCTCCCCTTCCCTCCCCCTCCCCTCTCTCTTCCACTTTTTCTGAGTCAGAGTCTCTCTTTGTATCCATGTTTCTCCTGAAATTCATAGAGCTCTGCCTGCCTCTGCCTCAGACCACTACACTTGCTTTTAGGATTCCTTTAGAAGGGCTGCTATATTACAAGTCTCTGACTATGTATCTGGGAGAGGAGTGTGTTCACACAAGCATACTCTTGTATTCATACAGAGCTAAGCTCTCAGTGTGTATTCCCATCTATCACTCAAAGTGACTCATCACTGCCCTCATAAAATCTCCTCTCTTGGTTCAGGCTTTAGCTGAAAGAGCCTTATGGTGTTCTTGTTGCTGATCCATTTCTTTATTCGTGTGATGGGAGGTAAGGAGACTGTTGGTCACTATGGCTGTTACAAGTAGTACAAACAAGTTTCACAATATGGATTTTGAAACTAAGTCAACTGAACTGCTTTTTGAATCCCTTAATTTATTCTGGCCATCTGTGTAATACATGACAACAACAACAGCACACACACACACACACACACACACACACACACACACACACATTTCTTAAGAGCAGTATGGCTCACTATTGCCCATTCCAAAGTCTCAGTGCCTCTAGAATAGGCACATTAACATATTTCAAGTTCGTCTTTGACCCCTGGAATCATGTAAAAGCATTTAATACATCATTCCATGGAAGGAATATTTTTAACATAACTTACAACTTGGAATTTGGAGATTAAAAACTGTGGAACCCAAAGCCTTCTTTTGGCATCATACTTTCTATTTAAAGGCCACCAAATGTTTCTCTCTGTGAGATTGTGTTGAGCAGTTAGTAATTTGGCACCCATTATTGTTCTCAGTAAAGACTATCCTGGCCCACATTTGTTGTCTCTGGATAATGAATGACTAGGGTATATAACAGAGCCATCTCCCCATCTGCACTAGTGTTAACTACCATTGATCACTGGGTTGTGGTCCACTGTTGAACTATACATGTTTAATTATTAATTTTACTTGGTGTTAATAAAAATGACTAACTCTACCGATCAAGTACCATATGTTCATGATATTACATATATCTCTCATTTGATTATTGCAATAATCAGAACGTAAGAATAGAAAAATTGACTTTTGTGTGCTTTATTGAAATTACAAACACTTAATTTCCTATTTTTTAATATGAGTTGTTAAAGGTAGACATCCATAGAGTTTGTTTGCCCTAAATTTACTGTAGCTTATATAGATGATTGCTAATGTGTATATGTATTGTGTCCGTGTGCTGTGTGTTTTAGAGGTGTGTAGTATATGTATTTGTGCGCATGTGTTCTGCATGTTATGTTTGGTGTTACAAATGTGTGTCTATGTTGTGTTAGATGTGTGTTGTCTGTGTAATATGTATATATTTGGTATATGTGTATGGTATGTATATGGTGTGTATGTGTAGTGCATGTGATGTGTGTGTGTGTGTGTGTATGGTATGTATGGTGTTTTTACATATGCATGTGTGATGTATTTGTGGTATGTATGCATGTGGTGTGTTCAGTATAGTGTGTGTATATGTGTGTGTTCCTGCATGGGGGTATAGGTGTCAGTCTTCAGGTGCCCAACTTGTTTTAGGTAGCATCTCTTATTCTCTTTTGCATATGCCGTGCTTGCTGCTCTTGTTCTTCCTGTGGTATCTTTGTCTCTGCTCCCAGTCTTTCCACAGGAAGCACCTGTACTACTACATCCAGTTTTATCCGCATTCTTGGTATCTAAACTCGAGGCTTCATACTTAAACAACAAACACTGTGCCCACACAGCCATTTCCAAAACCTCATAAAGTTTATTTTTAAAGAACACAAAGAATGGCACTAACATTTAGAATTGCTGTTTTGGCTGAACAGTGCCCTTGACTGTTTATATTGATTATCACACAGTCAAAAACACTGAGGTGGAACTCGATAGCTGCATCTTCAGGACTAACTGGTAGACTATGCTAGATTCTTTTATTTTTCTCTCCTTAATTTTTTATTCACTTTACATCCCTATCACAGTCCCCCCCACTCTCCTCTCAGTCACCCTTTACAAATCCCTCCCATCATTACCCCTCCCGTTCTCCTCATAGAAGAGGAGTCCTACCCTTGTATACCACCCAAGTCACATTAAGTCATAGCAGGACTAAGTGCATCCTCTCCCTCTGAGGCCCAATCAGGCAGTCCATTTGGGTGGGTGTTGCTGGGATTCAATTCCTTAGTATTCTTCTTAACATGTATTTTATTTTACTCCTGCCCTGAAATAATGGTGTGTTTTGTGTCTTTTGGTCTAGTCCATTCTATGTTATTCTAGTCATCTATAGTCTGTGATCTACAACAGTCCTGATGCTTGAAGCCTGGTAGTATGTTTGATAGAAACACATGTACACGTGTGTTAAATAGATATTTTTATCAGTATTACATATAGTAACCTCTGACTCTATAAGCTTTATCACAGAACTGTTTTACACAGTGTTTGGTGTTTTTGAAATGAGATTTCATACTGTAACTAGTGCTGGCCTAGAACTCACTATATAGTATAATCCTTAACGTTACAATAAAGTTTAAAGTCAACATTGCTTAGACTTTAAAGTTGAGGCAAGCCTCCTGACTCAGCCTCTAAAGTTCTAGTATTAGTCATGCACCATGTCATAGACTTGGAAACATCCTGACATCTTCCTCCTATCATTTGAATTAAACTACATTTGTAAAGAACAAACATAAATTTATAAAGAATCCATACTATGAATTTATAAACTAATAGAAACAATTCGTATTTGAAAGAGTAGGTTGCACTTAGAATAATAAAAAATCTTCACCTATGTGAAAGAATTGACATAAAAATTTAAAATCGCTTAGACCAGAGATCATAATGCTAGCTGCATTTAAACAAATTTTTAGGTTTCAATGCGAATTTCAATAAAGGAACAATACATAATTGTTTCTAGTTTAACGTTAAGCCACGAAATAGTTTAATTAAAATATAAACAACCATAATTGGATATAAGGAAAAACACATTGCTCTGTGTTACAGATGAAATATTAAGGTCTAGCTGGCAAAATGGAGGAAAAGCTAAGGATAACTGGGTTCAGACTTCAAAACTCACAAAATGGAAGGAGGGAACTGATACTTGTCCACCATTCACACTCACACTGTCACACGTGCACTGTTACACACACAAATGCACTGTTACACATGTACACAATAAATCAATAAATACCATTTTTATTTTTGTTATTATTTTTGAAACTGGATGTCAATTGTGTAGCCTGGCTGGCTTGAAACTTGTTATGTAGACCAGAGTAGCCTCGAACTCACAGAGTCCACCTGCTTCTGTCTTCAGAGTGCTGGGATTAAAGGCTTGTACCATCACTCCCATGGGGTGCTGCTGATTATGCAAAGTCTTTACTCATGAAATCTGCATAAATAATGCAAGCAATCATGTATCCATTTATTGCAGTAACCTTGCCAAGCTGCTGGACATCATGATATCTTGCAGCTTTTTAAAAAATATGTAGCTCTTCCTTCCGTTTTCTTTGCTATTCAAATTATGATATCATAAAGCAGTAGCAATTTGTGCTTTTACTTTAAAAATATGATTGTAAAATTATTAACCGTAACTCTCCTTGGATTCTCTATTATATTCAGTGCTGTAATGTATCCATCAGGTAACTCTTCAGGGAAATAATCAAGATTCCTAGATTGGCCACAATGATCCCAGCCTTCTTTCACATATGCTGGTTTTGAAAGCATTTAAATCATAACATACACTTTTTGTTTTCAATGTTAAAGGCAATGCCTCATTTGCTGGAGTAGTCTGCAGTTACTGAGGCTGATGTATTTTATAAAAGGGTGGTGTGGCCTAAGGGAGTGCCTCAGCAGGCTGGGATTCCCCTCTGAGAAATTAAGCCAGGAGACAGACCTAATATAAAGAAGGTTTATTGGTGAGAAAGTCAGAGTCAGGAGGGGGGGAGAGAGCGAGGGGGAGGGAGAGAGGGAGAAGGGAAGAACTGGGCTGGGGGCTGGGGACATGTACTGGTGGGGGGTGGGGAGAGAGAGAGAGAGAGAGAGAGAGAGAGAGAGAGAGAGAGAGAGGTAAACAGTGTGTCTGTACTGCTAATCTCAGCCCAGTTCCTCTCTACCACTCACACTGCATCATTCCCCAGCCCATTACAATTTTGCCAGAGTACCTGCATCTCAGCTCTCACTAGTTTTTATCTTTGGTTCCCAGTCAAAATGATACAGCATAGGCAAGCACTCCTTCTGTGATGTTAAATCAGGAGATTATAGCCCCAGGAATGAGTCAGCAGAAGGAAGGGCCTTTGCCTTTTCTCCATCAACAACCCCTGCAATGCACCAGCTGGGACAAGCACCAGAGTCCATTTCTTTCCCCTGATCATTTTCTTCATATATGTCTTCATTATCCATTATATCTATGTGTGCTTGCTTGTTGTCAGTGTCTTTGTTCATTAGAACAGCACACTTTTTGGTATGCTGCTTATACCTAGAATAGAGTCTGGAAGTGGTAAGTATTTAATAAATCAAGCTTTTAACTTCTATAGTTGTAATATAATGATAATATCTGTATGTCTGTTTACGGCAGTCCACTTTCCACTGGTGTGGTTTGTCATCATGGAAAGAGAGCTAGAATCAAACACACTTAATGCTTTCTGAAATTGAATTAATATGGTCTTCACAAATACTATATACTAGATATAGGTAGGGACCATATTTACACACACACACACATTTTTATGTATATGTATATGTATATGTATATGTATATGTATATGTATATTTGAAATAGAAATTCAAACAAAAAATCTCCTGCCTCAACTTCTGGAATGTTAGAATACTACACTCAACTGAAAGATACATAATTCAAGACACTTACAAGGAACTATTTTCACCGTATTTTAAAAATCTGTTTAAAAACTTTAATTCTCACCCCATGGTGGTACACACTTTTATTAGCATTTGGGTGGAAGAGGCAGGTGTATCTCTGTGAGTTCTAGCCTAGCCTTGTCTTGTCTACACAAGGAATTCCAGGCCAGCTGAAATCTAGTAGTAAAACCCTATCCCCCCACAAAAGTGATTTTTCTCTTTGATGTGAAGTGAATTTATTCTTTTCCTTATCTGAGAATTTCACTGCCATTTGCATGTTGCCTGGAATACAAATTGTACTTAGTAATCAATCAGTGTTTAATTGCTGCTCAAGTAAACCCTTGTAATCAGGCTCGCTGAAAAAATGTTAAGGTGTTGGAAAAGCATAAGGTGGCATTTCCCCCTCCTCCTTCTTATGCTGTGTAACTTCCATTAATACTAATAGGAGACGCAGCTGGTCGTCAACAGGAGATTACAGGTTGCTGCTTAAATCATATTTTATTTTTATGCCTTGGCAAGGCTTATGTGTTGAAATCAGGTGGCCAGATTTCTGCTGCTGTTTGGAAATCTTTTACTTGGAAACAATGAGAGGAGGTGGAGCAAAAAAAAAAAAGTCTCCTATTTTTTATTTTGGGAATAGAAAGACTCCAAATCCAAGCAGCAGCTTGTCCTTCTACAGCAAGTCTGTCTCATTCTCTAGCACCAGCTGGAGTTCTGTTTCTAATTTGCTGTGAAGAATTAAGTGATTTGAGACCCATACCCTGGAGTATTTGACCTCCAATGTCAACCAGCCAGCTTGCAATTCCCTTGACTGGAAAGTTTCTCCAGAATTGATTTGAACTAACATCAGTTAAAATACTCGGCAATCGAGCAGCAAATAGCATTGAAAGCTTCGGTGTGCTTTTATAGCCATGAAAGTAAACATACCATGGAATATTAAGAAGAGAAAAAAAGTCAAGGCACTTAGAGAGCGTGGGTGACCAGCAAGGCTGTGATAATAGAACCTTTCACCCCAAGGTCAGTTATCTGACTGTCGCCCAGTGGGTGGCTTTCCTAGCTGAAGGTAGTTGGTTTTGTTGCCTGGGAGCCATGTGAGTACTGGGAACTCATTTCTTCCCACTCAGTTCCATGTGTCACGGATCAACAGCGCTTTATGATATTTTGCCACATAGATCACAATCCTAGGAGACCATGGAATAACCAAGAATGATGGAATTAGCAAAGCATCCTCTTTATTAAACACACGCTTGCCTCCCTTCTTCTCAGTCTCCACTTTCTCAAGCTGTTGTCTCTGTTATATCCTCTATAGCTAACCCAGTCCTTCTGATTACTCTGCATTCCTCCTTCCTGAGTACCAACCTTTCCCTCATAGTTCCTAGTGTCAGTTGATTTTCTTCATGGCTGAACACTCAGTACCAAGTCGCTACCCTTGGACTCAAGGCTAACCTAAGTAAGTGGTGCTGGAAGAAACTGTGGGAAGCAGAGCATTGCCTCTAAAAGGATAATAAATGTCTCATCCCAGGAACCTCCTTAAACTCCTATGTCTTCATTCTCTTTTTGAGCCTCCCTCAGAGGAAATTCAACTGTAGGCACTATGTGGATTTGTATGCTGTTCATCACTCCATCATCTCCTCTGGCTCTTGATCTTGAGACCAACATCTATTGACAGCCCACATTTGTGGCACAACTCTGTTGTCAGGGAGTTTTATAACTTGATAGACCGCCATTCCAGCTTCTAGTGGTACAATAAATGCACACTCAAGAGTGTTCTTACTCAGGACTAACTGGATGGAAGAGAATAAGTATTAAGGTAACTAGGGTGAGGAATGGCCAATGGGTCCAGGTGCATTCTCAGAATTATTAGCTTGAAAAAACTAGTAATAATGACCTTTTAATGGCATCAGAAAGAAAGAGAATCCATTTTCCCCAGAAAGGCTTTGTGCTAAGTTATACAGTTCCAACTGATCCTGAAACATATGTACACACCGCCAACACTAATGGACTCATTAGGTTGTGTATACGTATCAATTATGATTTAAAAAGGGACTGTGGCTACATGGAAGAGTAGGAGATATACTAAAGGCATTTGAGGGAGTTAAAGAGAGAAAGAGAAGTGATGTAGATACAGTATTCATGTAGGACATTCTCAGATAAATCAAAATTGGCTTATATAATCTGTTTTTATATATATTTTAATGTCTGTTGGAGTACAGGGTACATTCAATACAACCTTTCAAGTACTCTGTGAGAGCCTTATGACAGTAGGCAATTAGCAACCCTGTACTTTCATGTTTTCCCAGGAGTAAAACTGGATGAGGGTGTTGGCTAGTAAAAATAGACAGCATTTTTAAGAGATTATATTATGCCACACACTGTTTTAATTGTATTGCATACATTATCTCATCCAGTGCTTAAATCAATTTCAGAAGATAGTAGTGCACCTGGATTATAAAGAAAATAGAGGAAATTGGATCTTCCGGACTTCATGTACCTTTATCTAAATTTCACTGCTTCCAAACCTTTCATAGGAAGGTTTCAAGCTAAACTGTCCAACCCCACAGTTTCTTTCCTTAACCAAGGTTAAAAGCAGTCGTTCATATTCTAATACTCTGTGATCTCTTCATACCATTTAATCACCTGGTGAGCTACTCAGGATGCCAGCATGATACAGCCCTCACAATAGTGTATTTTATACATAGGGTGGAATGGGGAACTATGTTTAGATGCTACTATAGAAAATATATTTTTATTACTAGGTTAGATTTTTAGTGTAATTTCCCAATAATTGTGTATTTATATCTTGACTTTATATTTCACATTCTACATATAAAATAACTATGCAAAAAGTATCTGTAGCTGAATTAATAGTCTGCCATTCTATAATACATTTACTCAATAAAGATGATTATAACAATATGGTATTTAGTAGATGTTTGTTTTGCTTAGCATGAAATATGATTTTAGTAGCCTTACATTATTATTAATTGTCTGTTTTCTGTACTATCTTTACATGTATAAGCTAGATTTTTTCTGTAGTAAATTACTGCACATATTTCAAAGGCTTAATACCCAGGCACATTTATGTCTGTCTCATGTGACATATCCCATTGGGATTGGCAAAGCTCTAAAGTACTGAGAGACTTTACAGTCTCTAGACTGCCAAAGGTCAGACTCTTGGTTGTTAAATGGCAGTATGTCATCTTCTCAGGTATTGAAGCAGGTTATGAAGATGCAGAATTTTTGGGCTGGGACATCTCTGGAACCAGCTGGAGGCTTGAGAGGGTGGAGGCTATGGAGAGTTTATGAAGGTGACCCTACCAGTGGGAATACAGAGGCTGAAGTGGCCACCTCCTGTAGCCAGACAAGGCTTTCAATTGAAGGAGAGAGACATCAACCCACCCATAAAACCTTCAACTCAAAATTTGTCCTGCCTCCTACAAGATACACAGGGATAAAGATTGAACAGAGACTGAGGGAAGGGCCCACCAAAGACTGGCTCACCAATGACTGGTCCAACTTGAGACCCATTTCATGGGAGAGTGCCAACCCCTGACACTATTAATAAAACTCTTCTATGCTTGCAGCCAGCAATATATCATAACTGTTTCCTGGGAGGTTGCATCCAGAAGCTGATGGAAACAGATGCAGAGACCCATAGACAAACATCAGGCAGAGAGCTTGAGAGTCTTATGGAAAAGTGGGAGATAGAATTGAACAAGCTAGTCAAGGATACCAAGAATATCTAAAGAATCAACCAACCTGAACCCATGGGTTCTCATAGAGACTGAACCACCAACCAGCAGAGCATGCAGGGTTTGGCTCTAGCAACCCAACTGTAGCAATTGTGCAACTTGGTCTTTGTGTGTGCCCCCTAACAACTGGAACAGGGTTGGGGGCTATCTCTGACTCTGTTGTCTGCCATTGGATTCCCTTCTGCTAACTGAACTGCCTGGTTGGGATCCAGTGGGAGAGGAGGTGGTTAGTCCTGCTGGAACTAGATGTCCCAGGGTGGGGTGGTACCCAAGGGGTTATAATAGAGATGAAATAGTAAGGCATTGGCAACTTCACACAGCCCATCCTTAGTATCCTCTTTTAATATAATGCATTCAGCTGTATATTTAATAGTTCTTTCATTACTTGGAAGCTCAATAACAGCCTTTTATTGAAGTGTATATATTAATTACACTTATATGTGCTCTCTCTTTCTCTGTTTCCCTCTGTGTATGTGTTTGTGTGTCTCTCTGTCTCTCTCTGTCTCTTTTGTCTGTCTTTTTCACTGTCTCTTTTCTTTCTCTCTCTATCTTTCTGTATTTCTCTCTGTCTCTCTGTGTCTGTATGTCTCTGTCTCTCTTTCTCTCTGTCTCTATCTCTGTGTGTGTGTCTGTGTCTGTGTGTGTATGTGAGTATCCACACGTGAATGTGGGCTCTGGGTATCAAATTAAGATTGGATTTAGCAGCCAGTATCTTTACCCTCTGAATAAATTACCAACTCTTTACATTTTAGAGTTAAGTCCATCAAAATGTAACTCTGTTTTACAATGGAAAATGTATTTTCATTTTGATTTCCTCATCAATTGAAAGAGAAGAGTTCATTGACTCTCTTCCTACTTCCTTTGTTCGTGTAGAGTTCTTCTTGTGCTGGGCCACTGCTATTTCAGGGAATGCCGATGAGTGATAAGAGCATTATCCATTCTGCTTACTGGTTCACATTTGCCATCACAGTAACCGTCTATTTCCAAAACAAGACTATTTCTTCCATTCTATTTTTTCTATTTCCAAGTCCCCTGCAATCTCTAAGATCCTTGTGGGCTAGACCAAAAACATTATCCTGCTTCAATCCCCAGCCACACAGAGAATACATCAGAGGAGACTGAGAGGAGAACATAAAACAAACCAGGCTCTAGTTCTTGGGGGAAATGATAGGGTATGTAAAAATTGCCAGCATATGCTCTCCCACAATTTACACTGTCATATAATGTCAGCTTCTGAAATGAAGAAGCTAAAATTTGAGTGATTTCTATAACTAGTTGCTCACATTTTGATAGAGACTGTCATTCAGAAGCCAGTGAGTCCCTTAGAGGCTTTGATCTGAGCTTGAAGATGTTCGACATGGTAGAAACTTGACCAGATAGAACTGACTAGGACTTCCTCATGCCACTACCCTTGAAAAGAGTGTCAGAACTGCGTTCTTTTGCTCGATGACCAGGAGGTGAGCATTATACTCAGTTTCATGTGTTCCCTCAAAGCAAGGAGGCCATTGTATCTTGGACTTTAACTTTATTGTGAACCAAAATAAGCCCTTTCTTTTATAAGGGGGTTCTTTTAAGTGTTTGTGATGGAAAGCCAGCAAACCAATGTTGTCTTTTAATAAGCCTCCATGGAAGATGTAGTTCTACTGGTGCAGTGAAAGCAAATTTGTGAGGAAAGAGGACAAAAATGCAGAAGCATTTGATAAAATATTATTTGATTTTAGATTTCCTCTTTGTGTTATTGTTGTATATTTATGTGTGTTTGCCTGTACCTTGTAGCTCACTTTGGAAGAAATAATGTAGCCCAGCATACCTTGCTACTGAAGCCACTGTGCTGGTCACTAGGTCACCATCCAGTAAGGAGACTCTATTCTGTAGTACTGTCTAACAAAACCTGACCATCCAGTGTTTGCTTGGGATGCCAAACCCCAAATTCTCTTTTAAAAAAATATACATCAATGATTATTCTAAACCTTAAACATTAGAGGACTTAGGTATTTCTAAGATTTTTTGACAGGTTGCTGGTGGGGTTTTGTCATTTATTTAATCACGGGCTTAAGTGCTGCTTTTACAAGCATTTTGTCTGTTATGGAAGAGGTTAATTCTGAGTGTCAGTGTGATTCTAGTGATTAAGGTAGGTTAAGGACTGTGAAGGAAAAGACCACCAGGGTCATCTCCTCTTCTCATGGCTTCACACCAAGAGGAAATGCCATGAACAGGACTCATTGTGGACTGGAACCTCGATTGCTTTGCTCACAGCGTCAGTCAGCTTTCTCTGCCGTGGAGTGTCTCATTTCTCTGTCTTTTCCCCTATCATGCTTTTAGAATGAACTCACTTCTGAAACCCACATGCAATGTTTAGAGAGAGACAACGATCAACGGTGATCAAGAGAGAGGTGAATAGGTGATAGAAACCTAGACAGAATGGGCTTTGCCCTGAACTATGATATGAGGGAGGCTTCCAGAGACAGAAATGCCAGAGGATGGGAAAATATGCTCCCTGCTGAGGGACTGAGTACCTGCAAAAGGACTTGTGATTTTTCCACATTGAGTCTTTGTCAATCCTCCTCCATTTGTCCTCTTTGTTCATTATTTAAATCAGTATGGGCTGCATACAAGTTTCTATTTTGTGTTTATAAAGACATATCATTTGATAGTTTTTCTCAAATTGTTTTAGCATTGAACTTGGAGAGTTCTTCTAGTATTCTCCTGTACCATTTTGTCTTTTTGACATACTGGATTCTCTCTCTCTCTCTCTCTCTCTCTCTCTCTCTCTCTCTCTCTCTCTTTCTCTCTCTCTCCTTCCCTCTCACTCTATCTCTTCTCTTTCTCTCTTTCTGTCTGTCTTCCTATCTTTGCTCTCTGTCTCTTTATGCTTATCTCTGTCTCTTTGTATCCATCTCTCTCTGTCTATCTCTCCTCTCTCTGTGTCTTTCTGACTCTGTCTGTGTGTGTGTGTTTGTGTATTGAAACTTACGTCTTAGAATACATTGAGCTCCAAAATACTCTTGCATGTTTCCTTGTTCCCTATCTAAGCAATCTACAAGGAGTCTTAGATCCTTTAACCAACATTACTATTAAAAATTTCTGTCTGTACACCTGAATGTACTTATTAGTACACTGATAAGTACCATTCTTTCAGGCCTTCCATACTTACAAAGCAAAGAATGTGAGTGTGTATTGATTCATATATATACATATGAATGCTTGTACATATATATGTATGTATTATATATGCACATTATATATATTGCTTTTATTTTTATTTGATTTTTATCTTATTATATGTATATTTCTATATTTAAACATAGCTACCAAGTACATTAAATTAACTAATCTGTATGTTGACATAAACAATAGTACATTTTAATACCTCCAACCCCAATCCATTATCACATTGTCTATCTTAATCTTCATCTTGCTTTTCTATAAACATCCATCTCAATACTGATCACTGTCTCTCTACTTAATCATTTGATTCTGTGCATACTAGAATCAGACTTGTTAACCTATGTGCTATGCAAAGCAACTTTCACAGCTACACTGTAATCCTTACAGGCAGTGCCTTTTGCATTAGCTTTACATTCTCTTTCCCAAAGTTGCTTCAGCTAGCATTTTTCCCTCACTCCTTCAATGAGGCTAGTATGTCCTTTGGTAATACAGTTAACTTCTTTTGTCACAGTTTGCATTCCACCCTGGGGTTTCTGAGTCTCTGGGATTGTTTTGGTTTTATTTGCATATATAAAAGCTTATTCCTTGTGTGTTGAAGTTTTATAGGTTTTGACAAATGCATAACCTATTAAATTTTATCACGTTGCAATCTTATAGGATAGTTTTCTCAGCCTAAAATGTCTCCTGTGAATCATCATTAAAAGGGACTGAAGTAGTTAAAGCACTTAGTTAAAAGTGCTTGCTGTTCTTGCAGAGGACCTGCATTTGGTTCTTAGCACATAGGTCAGGTAGTTCACATCCACCTAGATCTTCAGCTGCAAGGGATCTGACCTCTTGGTCTGGCCTCTGAGGACATCCACACACAGATACATGGAAATACACATAAGATAAAATTTAAAATTATTTATTCAAATCTGGTTTCTTTTGAAACTTTTATCAACTATGTCCTATTTAGTAATTCTGTTGGCTTATGTCTCACATAATGTCATATGAATAAAATCATATGTAGCGTGTAGCCTATCAGTATGACTTCTTTCATTTATTAATGTGAATGTACATTTTACATATCTTATTTTTATCACTGCATAGTATCCCATTGCAAAGATATGTGACAGGTTAATTAACCTTTCATTTCTTAGACATATTCTGGTTGCTTTTTGTTTGAGATAATTATACATTACACTTAGATGAACATTCATGCATATAATTGATTATGATTTTATAATTTTAAAAAGATTTTGTAAAGATGTGATTTATATTTCTGAATTTGCCCTTGTACATGTATATTTCAGTGTTTGGGCCACATTTATAATATGGCACAAGCATCCTTAATAATTTCAGAATAGTTTTTGCATCCCCAAATTAAACTCTGTTTCTATCAGAAATTATTTCACATTTGCCTGAGTCTTTTACCATGAGATCAACTAATCTATGTTTTGTCTGTATATCTAAATATTGCATATAAACTGAATTATATACCATATCACCCTTTCATATTTGGGTTTTTTTTTTTTATCTTAACACAGTGTTTTCAAAGTGTATCCACATTGAAACATGTATCAATCAGTACAAACATACTAATTCTTTTAATATCTGAGGACTATTCCATTATCTGACTTCAGGACCATTCATTTGTCATTTCTCACTTGGTACAAATTCAGACTGTTTCCACTCTTTAATTATTAAGGATAATCCTGCTCTCAAAATTCAAGTGCACATCTTAACATGAACTTGTATTTTGGTGTCTCTTGAGTATATCGCTAGATGTTGAATTACCGTGTCATGTTGCGTCTCTGAGTTTAACTTTTGAGAAAGTTTCAAACTGTTTTCCATAACAACTGTATGTTTTATATTCCTTACAGCACTATGTGTGTTTGTTGTGTGTGTGTGTGTGTGTGCGCACACACACACACATTTGTGAATTTCAAACATTCCTTATTCTCATCGAGACTTGTAACTGTCTGTCTTTTTACTATCCTCATCTAATCAGCCTGCAGTGACTAACAGGCTCATTGAGGTTTAGATCAGCATGTCTGCTAAGGGTCAAAGTGTAATTTTTCTATGAGCATGACTTACATATGCTTCTATAGAACTAAATTCTCAATTAGCTTTGGAAATCACTAGAAACACAACTGGGAAAATTTGTTAAAATGAAGATCTCTTTAATTTCATTCAGTTTAATAAGTACATATAGTAGAAATTGTCACCAATATGTGAATCTCATCACTGGTAAGGGGAATTTGCCACACATGCAAGAAAAAGTTATTTTCCTTTGAGTAGTTAGTTGCTCAGTGGGAAAAACCACACATTAGAAAGCTTTAAATTTTCAAAATGACTTTATAGGATCTAAGCATTGATGGTCTGAGGACCAATCAATATCATGCACTGTGTGGGAAACTTGCACACAGTTAAGAAATGTCTCATTTCAAATGCCCCTGACTGACATGAAATTATATTCAGAAATTTGTATAAATGAAGATTAGAAAGTATTAAATGGCAAAAGAGAGCATAAAATTTATAACTGATGAAAGTCAATGACGTTCATATAAGTTAAATAGCTGTTTTAAGGAGAGGACTGATCCTCAATTCTCTTCCCCAACATTGTCCTAAATCTTCAATCTCTAGGGTGTCTCTGTGTTACACTTTCTTTATAACCAACCTTATTCTGAGAGTATTTTATTGATGTTTGCCTGCCTTTACCCTAAGTGTCCAACTCTATTCAGGCTTTCAGAGTCTATGTCTGCTCTTAACAACCAAGAAATTCTAAGCAATACATTTTTGCTAGTACCTGGGTAATGATGGAAGAAATCTCTGGATGGGTGCAATTTGAATTTCATTTTACTCTGCAGCTAATAATTATAATTAATTTATTAAGACTAATATTTACAATGTGGATAAAATATGACAAGTAATTATACTATCATTGCATATTAACTTTTTCAGTTCATAGTTTGGTATGCTTCAAGTGTGTGTGTGTGTGTGTGTGTGTGTGTGTGTGTGCTTCTATTTAAGGTTCGTTAACAGCTATCTCAAGCCACAAAAATAGTTGAAACCAGTACTTTGTGCAATTATTCAAAGTGTATGGGCTATTATTATAAGGCAATAAAATATACACCTGAAGTTGGCACCAGCAAGAAGTGAAACTTCTCAATTTAACTCTCCTTGATAAGAATTGTAGATTAAAATCAATTTGATCTAAGCATGGTGTGGTAGTTTAGACCTCTATTCCCAATACTGAGGAAGATGAGTGAGAAAGAAGAATTTTCAATTTGGGGCCAGATTGGATGACATAGTAGATTTCCGAGGAGAGCCTGGGCAACAATGTATGACACTGTCTCAAAACAAAACAATAAACCAAAATAAAGACAGATGAATAAGTAAATGATCAAGTCATATTTCCTACATACTCAAAAATATTCAATTCACACTTTCATGGAATTTTGCCTACTACCAAACTTCCAGCTTCATTTCCTACCCCAGCAATTAAGAGATTAGCACCTATTCATCTGTGTTACGGGCAGCCAGCCAGCTCACCCTAGGACAGAGTACTCCACTGGTGGCCCAGAGTGAACAAGTTTCCTGGTAACCACTCTTCAGATCTTGATTGAAGAACTGAGGTGGGTGTCAAAAGGATATGTCAGAGCAACAGGGTACCAGCCCTCCAACTCTGGGGGCTTACACATCCACTCTCACAGGAGCCTGTAATCTCCAGGCCAGAAATCTGGCTGCACCTTGAAAGATGCCATGTGAGAAACAGCAAAGAGAAAGGAACTCAGAGACTACATGGACAAGAAGTTTGACTTGGTCTCTCAACCTCTCTGCTGTCTGCTGTTGACATGACCGAATTTACCCATAAAAGGACCCATAAACAAAACAAGCAGAATCTTAGACTGAGTCCAGCCCAAAATTGCAGGCAAATTAATTAGATGCTATTTTAAACCAGCACATTAATTGAGTGGTCTAATTTTGAAAAATAAATAATGAGATAAAGCACCTACTATGTTCCCAACCCTGTACAATTTGCAAGGAAATACAAAGGTTATATGGGAAAGGGGTAGTGCATGTTTGGCTCCCAGGTTTGGAGCTACATTTTGATATGCATATTTTGACTGAAATTTTCAGAATTTATGTCTTATACAGCATTTCTGAGCTATATATTTGGTTACCCAAGATGACATGGCAAGTTAAATATATTAATCATTTTTGTAGGCAAATGAATTTTGAACTTCTAACAAATAAGTTCGACATGAACTAGGAAAGCTTGCCAATGGACTAAGTGTTACCTAGGGACAAATGCAGACCTACTTGTGCAATTCAAGAAAAATCAAAACACGTTCCTGTCTGGACATGATAACATAAATTCTTTATTACCTTCATACTAGAATAGTTGTTAATACTGGAATAAGATCCTGTACCTAATAGATACTTACGGACAAAATGAGTGGTATGGCTCCATCTGGTTGTGCAGTGTGTATCCCCGGGAAGAAGCTGAATTAGAATTTATTCTCAGATCACAGAGATATTCTGTGTATCCAAGTTTGCAGAAATTGGAAAGAGTCTTTATAAACTGGGTAAAGTTTTATGGGCTTTGGTGTCTACTTGTATAATTCCTGCATTTTTAAGTGCAGGATTCCATGTTTGTTTGTCTTTTTTTTTCTCTGTTCCCAGAATGGAGATATTAGTTGTTCCTATGATGTATCACAGTATAAATGTCATTGAGTTACAAGTGATCCATTTCTGGCTGAAATATGTAACAATGAACTCTAACTTAATAAGAAAACTAAAACAATAACTATGGTATTCCTAAGATCCAGAATGTCTACATATTTTAGGTTTGTCTTTTTTATCATCTACAGTACAAAATATGGAAGTTCTTTTACTATGCAAAAGTGCTTCATGTTTTTTCAAAAACATTACTCTAAATGGATACAATTTAGGCTTTAAGTATTGTTTGCAGTAAAATATTAAAGGTAGCTTTTGATTTGAAATATTTAAATTAGAGATGTCTGTAGATTAATTTCAAAATTAAAACTCATAATCAGATGTTAATTCTAATTATTTTTACTTTCATATAAGTGTAAAATTGTATTTTTATCTCTAAGGTAACATAATGAACCATGAATCTAAGATGTGAAAAACTGTATACTAATGAACTTATAATTCCCCTGTGCATATGATGGGGGGATTTTTTTTCAAAGCATATCTGAAAGTATAAAGAATCTCTTTTAAGTGTTTGATTAGCAGCAAAATTAGTGAGCTAGAAACATTCTTTCTAATACAATGGAGACGTAGGAAAGTTGGAAAATCTCCAAGTGAGTATTTGGAAACAGGGACGACTTAATTGTTCTGAGGATGAAAGACAAATTATTGATTACATTTTTCCCAGGAAGGCATTTTCTTTAAAATTAAAAATGATTTTGTTGATATCTTTAGTGAAGAAAATGCTGATCTTCTCTTGCATAATGCTCATCACACAGCACTTAGGAAATGTTTAAAAATTAATTCAAAGTGCAAATATGTCCTTCAATTATGTATCTCTTAGGCTTGTTGCTCATTTAAACTTAATGAAAATTATGGTTCTTATTTTTCTTATATATTAACCATAGTTAGAAAATATAGAGGTGAAGTCATAATTGGTTGTTTCATGAAGAAAAAGACTGACATTTTGAATCAGCATCAGTAGTTTTTGTATATATTTTAAAAATCTGATTCTTAGGAGGTAATGGTGGTGATTTATTGTATTTGAAATAATTAGATCTTGTTAGAATATCTCTTCAAACATATTTTAAATTATAAACTGGAAAATAAAGGAAAGAAAAAGGAAGTCTAGCTGAATTGGTGACTTCCAGGTAATTGAGAGATGCTTTCTCAGGAGATAGAGTGGCAAATGATTAAGAAAAACACTTGGCATTGACTTCTAGCTTTCATATGAGCACACACATACACATGTGCTTATACATGCATACATTATACACACACATGCATATATATATATATATATAATCACACATATAAAATAGTGAAATTGCTTAAATATTAAATGGAATGTTTAATGAAGCACTTCCTACTGTAATTCTACTCTAAATAAAGGTACAGCATTTCTGGGCAGCATAAGAAATTATGCTAAAAGAACTCATTCTTGCATATATGGTGAGCATATTCCATTACTGTTGTGTGTGCTTTATCAAAGATGTGACAATGAATATTTCTCTTGAGTAACCAGAAATTTCACTGTTCCTAGTTATGACTATATGAGATGAAAGAATATTTTAAAGCGTTCAAATCAGTTTATTGGTTCTACACAACTAGGAAGGTCTTCTAACTTCCAGGAGAAACATAGCAACAGCCAGGCTGGATGTGGGAGGGGAGATGATCCAAAATGAAGAGACATGGGTAAGGAGGTGTTTGGAGTAGTCATGCTTAGCAGCAGTGCGAAAGACCAGGATTCTTTGTCCAACACTCACTGCAGAAAGAAACTGTAGAAGGAAACATGTGGGAAGGTCACATTTCATTGTAATATTCGTGCTTAATTTCAGTTTTGAAGATGCTAATAGAAACAAGGAAAAAAATTCGGGGACTTCCAAGCAAAGCTCACACATGAATGAATAGCAGACACATTTGGCTTTATTCTAATATATCAGTAAATCTACTTAACCACATTGTGACAAAACACTCATATAAATAAAATTAATAAATTTAAAACAAACTTCAACAGAACCACAGAGCACAGAAACTGAAGGAGAGGGAATAAAAATTAGGGTAGAAGCATAATGTTTGGATTTCAAGCAAATATATGTGCATAGTTATGTCTCTGGTGTTAGAATAAGATTATGGAATATTCTTGAGCACAGAATATGCATAATGATAGTCTCCCTCTCCCTCTCCCTCTCCCCCTCCTACTCTCACTCCCACTCTCCCCACCCACCCCACTCCCACTCTCCCCCCACCCCTCTCCCTCCCTCCCCCCCCGTGTGTGTGTGTGTGTGTGTGTATGTGTTGGAAATTTTTATATTGGAGGGTTAAGAACTCCTAATTGTTTTGTAAGAAACTCACAAGGTTACCAAAAGCCTCTCTATAGTCAAACCCATAGACTGACATAATAAAATGGTGCCTTTGAGGAAGGAGACTTTGATATAGGTTCATGGGCAATACGCAAGGGAAGTCTGAAGACAAGTGATAAAATTGCTGTGATAATCTAGACAATGAAGTCAGTCCAAGTCTAGAAGTTAGAGGTGCATGTCGGGCACGCTGAGCCTGGCAAACTGAGTCTAATCACTGGAACTGAGTCTAATCACTGAAACTGACAGAAAGTTAGAAGGAGAGATCTCGTTTCACAAAATTGTCCTTTGAAATGTACACATGTACCTTGGCATGCACACCTCACATACAAACCTTGTACAGTCACATACACACACATAGTAATATCATACATTCACAAACACACACACACACACACACAGATAAGATGTTAAGAGTCAATAAGACCAGAATGAATAGAAAAAAAAGAACTAAAGATGCATCCAGAAATGAAATAAAATATTGTATAAGCAAAAACATTTTC
Organism: Grammomys surdaster; assembly: GCF_004785775.1. Classification (NCBI taxonomy): domain Eukaryota; kingdom Metazoa; phylum Chordata; class Mammalia; order Rodentia; family Muridae; genus Grammomys; species Grammomys surdaster. The sequence continues at coordinate 787,615 of NW_021620706.1, read as the reverse complement.
AGACAGGTAAAATAAGTGAAATCATTGGTATCTACTACCATTTGTTTAGATATTTTTACTCCTTTACTTATGACTCCTATTGTCTAAAGGTTTTTTCCTTCCCTCCTTCTCTTCTGCCTTCTCTCTTTGAGGCTTTACTCTGGTTCTCAGACTGGCATTGAACATTTGGGCTGAGAGAACCTCATGTCTCCTGAGTCCCTGAGACTGAAGGCATGTACCAGTGTTCTAGGCTGACCTACCTTCTGAAATTTTCTTTCATTTCATTGTTTGATGCGAGTAACTGAACAACATCAGTCTAATGAACTGGGCTAAAGCATTGGATGGAAATTGTTTCTTGCTTCTTCCATATTCTGAAAGAGTTTATATAGAATTGGTATTTCTGCCTTGAATATTTCAAAGGCTTTGCAAGTGATGCATAAATTGAAGCCTTATATAGATACACAGTTACGTGCGTGCACTTTTTGAATACTCTCTCATGTTACATATTTGAAAGAATGTGCATGATTCATTGAATTTATCAACCATTGGTTGAAGTTATTTAGAATGTTCTCACATTGTTCCCTAATGTCTACAGTATCCACACTGATGTACTCTTTCAATTTCTGACACCAGCCACCATCTGTGTTTCTATTTTTTTCTCAATAGGCTTGACAACTTGACAATAGGCTTTTCCCAAGTCTATTGATCTTATTAAATGTCAACGTTGTTGGTTTTTTTCTTTTTTTAGTTTTCATCTACTGTTTTCTTGTGCTGCATATGTCTATGGTCATTTTAAAAATTTTCATTTCCTCTTCTTTCTTTGTAGTTAAATTCTAATTTTGATTAATTAAAGTAGAAGCTTAGAACTTTGATTGAAGCCCTTTCTTTTTTCTTTCTTTTTTCCATTAATTTATTTTTATTAATTAAGTTATTTATTTACTTTACCTCCTGCTTGCAGATTTCTCTCTCTTTGCTCCTCCAAGACCCTTCCTCTCATTTTCCATTCACTTTCATGTATGCCTCCTCCCTTTCTCCTCAGAAAAGGGGAGGCCCTCCCATGGATATCAACCACCCTTGGTAGATCAAGCTGCAGTTAGACTGGGCTCATCTTCTGTTGATGTTAGACAAGGCAACCCAGTTTGGGGAAAGAGATCCAAAGGCAGGCAATGTAGTCAGAGACAGCCTCTGCTCCTGCTTTAGGAGTCCCCCACGACAACCCAGCTTCCAACTGTTACATGCGTAGAGGGCCTTGATCTGTCCCATGCATGCTCTCTGGATGACAGTTCAGTCTCTTTGACCCCACTGTGGGCCAAGATTAGTAGATTCTGCAGGTTTTCTTGTTTCTGATCTAGTTCTTTCAAATTTTCTTCTCTCTCTTCCACAGGTTTCCTCGAGCTTAGCCTGTTCGGCTGTTGGTCTCTGCATCAGTTTCCATCACTTGCTGGGTGAAGTTTCTATGATGACATTTATGTTAGGCTCCTGTCTGGAAGTATAGCAGAATATCATTAATAGTGTCAGGGGTGGGCTCCCTCTAATGCCATGGGTCTCAAGCTGGACCAGTCACTATGTCCTTCCCTCAAATTCTGCTCCCTGTTTTACCCCTGCACATCTTGTAGGCAGGACAAATGTTGAGTATTTCCATTTCTCTCTCTAAATGGTGGGATCAGCTCTGAAAACTTTAGTATGATGCTTCCATTGTATCCAACATCAGAAGGTTCTATGTTACTAATTAACTCTCATAGAACTATTTTGTGGGGAAGATATGGCTTCAGCACATTTGGAAGTGAAGAAATGAAGACAGACAAAGTGAGTGTTCCAACTGGGATTCCGATTTAAAACTAGAGTTTGCTTTTAAATACCTTGCTCTTGCCACTACACCATATGGATCTTTGGGCTACTTCACAGATTCTCAGATATAGAAGAGTTGAAGAAACTCATAATCAGACATCATGGATATAGGAAAAAATTTTTTACAAGAGGAGTGTTTTGGATTCCTTTAACCATGGTAAATTGGAGTTCTAAGTTTTATTTCTTTGAACACCTTAAACATTTCCCCTCAAGGCTGTTGCATCTAGAGGAAAATCACTTTTCTGTTTCCCGGCCACTGTGGTGGAAATGGCCTGCATATGGCTTTGTTTACTTACTGCTTAGGCTACTCCCTATCCAAGCAGATAGGACTGACCTAAGTAAACGATGGGAAACCAATGGTACTGGGGAGGTCCTAGAATGTAGGTGTCAGAGAAACCAGCTCTGCAATTGGATCCTGATTGACATCTGTGGAATCTAGAACATGTTTGGAAACTGGTTTATAACTAATCATTGAATACGAAAGAGCATTTGTATGATTTGAGAGTATCAGAATGTTGTAATGATTATACAAAAATACCCTCAGGTAAAGAAGGGATAAGAGGCAAAACTTGATAGAACTTGTTAAACATATTAGGAAATACATTGATGGACCCCATCATCAGTGTTACTTTGAAAAAATTATTAAAATTACTATTGTAAGATGTACTGGAACAAGACAGTGTGCTTACTATCTAAACTGGCACTAGACAGTGTGGTTAGATACTGTCCTGGGAAATAATGTAAAAAAAAAATAAGATGAATGCTGTTGTACTGGCAAGTAGATGCTATACCACCTATCACGAAACTGAGATTGGAGAATAATGAGATCTGGGCTATCCTGGGCTATACAGTGAAACCCTTATCTCAAAAGAAATAACAACCAAATTAACCAAATAAATGGCAAACACAAAAATCGTCTCAAAAGTCTCTAATCAAATATTCTTTTTAAATGCAAAATAACGGCTAATATTGAGTATATGAAATAACAACCTAGGTGGATTTGGCAGCTGATTGAGACAGCCAGGAATTGTGCTTCACAAAACAAGAGATTGTAGAAACTAGAAATAAATGCTAGAAAGCAATCGATATTGACAAAAGTGTTGAAGGAAGCACTCTTTCCTGTAAAAAAGAAGATGGAATCTATGTGGGAGAGCACCGTTCAGATGCAAGAGGGATGATGACTTAAAAGAAGGGGGGAATGTCGGGAGACAAACGAACTAAGAAAGGTAAAATGCATGGATGCTAGAAAATGTTTGATGGTGACTTGCAGTAGAAACTTGAACCAACCAGGATCAGAGGAAAACAACACTTTGAAGAAGTTTAGTCACAACTCTTTCACTTAGCATAGAAATAGATCTAGAGGCTGTGGTGAATGGTTCAGTAGGTAAAGGTGCTTGTCACCAAATTGATAATCCAGTTGGAATGCTGATACCTACAAGGGAGTAAGACAAAACCAGCACACTGTATCCTCCAACATCCATATGAATGTTGCTATGGCACACATGTTCCTACACACATTAATTAATTAACTAGTTAATTAATTTAAAACCCTACATGGGGAGAAACATTAAAATTAGCTCCATTCTATGTATCTCTCCTAAGAAATACATACACATGTGCACATAGAATGTATATTGATGAAACTCAAATGTCTCCTAAATTCCATTTATACATTCTGTGTTGAGGGGTATATAGCAGAACACAGTGATATAGAACAAACGCTTTCAAATCAATATTGTCCAGAACATTTTCTTCTCTCATTTGGCTGTACCCAAAGCATCTCCAGTAAAATAAACTTGGGCAAGTTCAGGTCAGTCAGCCATAAGCATATGCCAGTATTTCATTACTTCTCAGTGTCTCTTGTGTGCAATGCAAAATCATGTCCCTGATCAGGTAAGCATGATTAAGATTTTACAAGGCTATTAATCCTGAGGGGTACGTACTGTCATTTCCTCCTTTGCACTGCCATGGGACCTGAAAACAGCCAGATGAAACAATGTGGATTATTCATGTGGTTTTAGCTTGTGAAGGAGAGATTGGATTCACTTCTGGTTCGCCATCCTTGTCAATAAAAACAGGAAGCACATAATAAAGCCACCATGAAATATTTTCATTTTGTTGGAAACTCATCGGTGTTCTATGTAATGCTGTTATATAGAGCATGCTGTAGAAAGTAGTGACATAACTTATGATTTGGACTGAACTATCTATCTATCTATCTATCTATCTATCTATCTATCTATCTATCCACCCATCCATCTCTGTGTGTGAGTGTACATATATATATATATATATATATGTGTGTGTGTGTGTGTATGTGTGTGTGTGTGTGTGTGTTTGTGTGTGTATATATGTATGTATTTGTGTGTTTATACAAGCTAAAACATCATACAGTTATGTAATAGAAAACTCATAAAAATAAGAAATACAAAATGAACATTTCTTAGGCAACTAAAATACCTTAGCATATTCTATATAAAACTACAATATGCATTTTATATATTTCTTATTCTTTGATAGCAGTACAACAGATTAGTAATTATTAACTGCATTAGTTACATCTTCATTGTGCCTGCTGAAGTGCGGTCTTGAAATAATAGCCCTTACAGAGATAGATGTAATTTGTCTCTTAAAACAATAATTGTATACATCTTCTGAGCAGATAGAGCAGCTCTTTAGCGATCAGGATGTCTACTTGCTCATTTCAGAAGCTGCCATTTTTATCTGGGGGAGGGTCCAGCTCGTTTTTTTCCTTTGGATCTGCATTTTAGGAATCAGGAAGAAGACACACACTTCCTTTCAGAGTCAGAGTGCACATCCTTTCCCATTCCAGCCTTGTCATTCAGCTCTCCTCTTGAAACTCATCAAGACAGACATAGTCAGTAACAAAACCACCTGAGATGTGGCACTCAGTTAAAATATATGTCACCAAAAAGTTTGGAGAGACAGCTCAGCGGTTAAGATCACTATAGGAAGAACAACAATATCAACTAATAGGACCCCTCTGAGTTCCCAGGAAGTAAATCACCAACCAAAGAGTATATATGAGTTGGTCCATGTCTCCCGCTACATATGGCTTAGAGGGCTGCCTTATCTGGCATGGGAGAGGAAGCACTTGGTGCTATGGAGGTTTGATGCCCCAGCAAAGAGGGGGGGGGTGTTAGATGAGTGAGGAGGGAGTGGGTGGAGGGGTTGGTGGGAGTGCACCCTATTTGAGGCAAAGGGGAGAGGGTTCGTTTGCAGAGGGGAGATCGGTAAGTAGGACAACATTTGAAATGAAAATGAAATAAATAAAAAAAGAAAAAAAGAAAAACATATGTTACCTTTCAGAAGATGGTAGCAATATTGGAGGTGTGGGGTAGAAGTAGGAGTTTTGGTAGAGAAAAAATGGGAAAAATTCCCCTAATTCATGTCATAGTTAAAACAAGAATTATATCTATAGAAGAAATTAGCCCAGTAGGATTCTGCCAGACCTGTGCTCAGAAGAAAATTTAACGCTTTAATATTTTTCATGTTAAATAAGAAAGAATCAAAACATATTAATTAATCATTCCAGTAAAAATAATTCTTTTAAAGGAGTATGAAAGAGCAGGGATGAATTAATAAAGATACAATTGGAAATCAATAATTTATAAACGGGAGTAGAACAGTTGAGTGATAAATTTAAATGCTAGCACTCTAAAAGATCATTAAAAGAGATAAACTGCAGAAAAGCCAAGTCAATAAAAAAGGAAGACGCTAATCCTTGGTATTATGTATGAAAGGGTGATATAACCAGGAGAAAAATAATGTAATCCTGCGCTTACACAAGAAGCCAGCTGTGTGTCAATCAGAGCACCTCACTTGGACCAGGACTCTCCTTGTTTAGTACTTAAAGGCACCTGCCAATAAAGTGATTCATTTGTTAATCTGTTACAGTAACAGAATCAAAATCGACCTAAAACAAGCTTGGAAACAGAGTAGAGAAGAGATGGGCATGCTGGTATATTTCAACATTCGGAAGGCTGAGACAAGAAAATCGTGATTTCCAGCCCATCCTGAGCTGCATAATGACTTTCAGACCATTTAGGAAAATTCATTTTCTTAAATAAATAGCAAACAGATCAACAAATGATCTACAAAAGAAAAAAGAATGTTAATATTTTCTAGTGAATTATAAATACCATTTGCTTTGCTCATGTACTTTTTCCTTTTTACATTCACTTATTTAGCGTGTATGTGTGTGTATGCATGAGTGCACACATATATGAATATAAGAAAATATGAAAGAAAATTTTATTTAAACATCTTGAAAAGAAGTTAGTTATTAGATTGGTATGAAAAGAACGGGGCTCTATAACTAGAAAACTTCTGTGTGTAACAATGTTTCACATTAGTAATAGATCAAAGTATATTTTACATTAATAAAAGACCAAGCCAATGATAACATAAACAGTTAAAATATTGTGTTTATCCAATAATGTCATGTCTATGCTATCAGGAGAGATGGTAGAGGTATAAATCAATGTCAACTAGAACATAGATACATAATAAATAGGTAAAAGATAGATGAAAGATTAGAAATGATATAAAGATAGATGATACAAATAAGTGTTAGATAAAAGGTAACAAAAAAAGATAAATAATTCCAACAGATAATTCAATTATTTTTAGGGGTGATAGAATAAAACAACAAGACAAAAATGTAATAATATGCAAGATCTAAACAACACCACTAATGAACCACGGGCATACATTGACATCTAATCAGGATTAAATACATAGTATCTTTCGATATACAATAAACCCACACCCAAAATTAATCATATTACAATTAATAATAGAGGCTAGGCTATTAACTACTACTGTTTTAATCTAAAGAATAATAGGACAAATAACTAGAAATTTCTGAAAACTAGGCAATTTACTCTTCATTAACAGAAGGAAAAGCCAGTGGAGCTCACACGGCCTATGTATAAAGTGCCAATGAACAGACAAATACTTTTGGAATGAAAATAAAGTCATGTTCTTTAAAGAGTTTTAAATTCTCATATTAGAGAAGAAATGTTGGTAAAGTCTAAGCTTTCATCTCAAGAATTTTGGTAGCAGAAAGAACAGCATACTAAATACACATACAAATCGATTGACCTAAAATATAAAGGTATATGAACTATAAAGCCCACATTATATATTCATTCAAAAATGCACAAAGTTCTGTTTTGTTTTTGAATAATAAACTAGCTCCCCACAATGTGATTAAATAAATGAAATAAAACATGCTTATAATATAAGAAACAAGAAGGACATCACTATCAATCTTAATTATAAGCAAAACTAAAATTATATTGAATGACTTTATATAAATGTCTATAATAATTAAGGTAAAATGAACTACTTAAGACTATAATGCAAAAAGGTTTCCAAATACATAAATACATAGATATTTGAATAATAGCACATATACTTTAAGAATTTATTTATTTTTCATAAAGAAACACTATATCAACTGAATACATCAAGAAAGTTGTCTAAGTACTTAAGAACAAATAATAGCAGTTCTGCACAAATCCCATCATAAAATGATGAGAATAATTAGAGGAAACAATTCTATTCAATGGCTAAAGTTTATGTAAAATCTGACAAAAATTACAAAAAAATTAAAATCACAAATGAACCACTTTCATGAATACAGATGGAAGTGTACTGACCAAAATATTAGCAAACTAAATAGAGTACTGCATTAAAATGGATTAGCTTTTGTCTGTGAATTCTAACAGGGTTTTAGTAATAAAAGAACACAAATAGCCAGCATTAACATAAAAAAGAATATGAAACCTTGTCACATGAACAAATGGGAAAAAAAGCTCAAAAACCAATCATAAATCCTTTTATGTATGCAGAGACCAGATGAGATCTTTATTTGGAAATTGACCAGTTCACTGACATATTGTACATAACTACAGAGAGTTAAGAAGAGTCCAGAGCACATGGTCAGCAGGATAGCTCAGTAGGTAAAGGTACTGGTTACCATGGTTGTGGACATTGATTTGATTCCCAGGATCCATGTGGTAAAAAGAAAATATTGACTGCCACAAGTTGTCCTATGATCTCCTCTCATGTACAAATGCCCTCTACCCACAGTAAATGCATAGAGGTAATTTAAATGTTGTTAAAGAATAGGCAAGAGTCTTACAGAAGAATAAGGAAGAATAATTTCATGAGTGGTTATTGACATGATATAGCCATTAAAACAGCATAGTTTTGACAATGTAATGTACCAATGGAACCAATGTAAATTCAGAAACTTTTTACGTTCATATGGCTGTATGAGAGAGGTGGTATAGGCTATGAGAATGCAAGGAAGTGGTTCCATTAGATAAACACACACATCAAATTAAAATTCCAGTAATGGAAAACAAGGCTGTAAAACAGTACAAATCAAGAAGGAAATAAGTATTTTTGAAAGAGCCAATGATTTATTAATCAGTACATATCATTAACACTACATTAAGGAGAAAGTGATAGTTGATCAGCATTACAGTTCAGTTAGTAAGATTTACTATGCTAATATGAAGAGTGGTTAGGTATGAAGATGGCTCAGTGGAATATTAGCACTTGCTGCACAAGTCTAACAGCATAAATTCTATCACTGGGATGCGGTCAAAGTAAACAACCTACTCCTGAGCATTGTCCTCTGACCTGCACATGTGTAGCCTGCCTTGCACGTGTACACTCACCCACCACCAAAGTATGCAGTGTTAATGAATAAAGTAAAGTAAATAATGTTTAGTGACTAAAAGCATCATATATAGATTTCAAATCAAAACATGAAAGTAAATGATACACATATGCATAGATCAGTTGTATTCAAATGCATCTAGGCTAGATGAAAAACATTTTCATATAAATATGAAAGCAATCTAGTTCAGTAGAAAACTTCGGAAGTGACTTTAATAGACTGTGGATAAATGTTCATGTCCAAATGTTTGTGATTGTCCCTCCAACTCCATTGTTCATCAACTTGATGTAAGTCAGAGACAGACTGAGGCCTCTATTCTAACAGAGTGGAGACAGCAGAGACAGTTCCAGCATTGGTAGGGCTACAGTGCAGTTGAACCCAGCAGGGTGCCAACAGAATACAAACTGGTGAGAAGATATAGAGAATGGATGGACATATGTGCACATTTGCACAGTTGCATTCAGTACATCCTTGGCAGAAATTAGTTCATGTGTACACACATGCATGTATTATCTCAAAGACAGTATTCGTTTTAACAAAAAGGAGTGGAGGGGATTGAGAGTGGGGAGAGCAAATGTGTATGGATAGTAGAAGGAGCCAATCAATTACAAAAATACTTTCATATTCTAAAGTTCTGAAAATAATTGAGCTATTGTTGTCTCCAACAAGATGGACTATTGGTTGATGCTAACCATAGGTGCCTCAGTAACAAGAGAAACTCACCAAGAGGTTAAACTTTTATTTTCCCAAGAAGCAGAGGGGTTCAGCCTTCTTGGAAAAAAAGACTGACCCTGACTAGCTTGCTTAAGTACTTTATTCAATATTACACAAAATTAACTCTGAAAAAAATTAGCTCTGAAAGGTGGCAACTATCAAAGCTATCTTGTTCTTGCTGCCAGAGACAACAGACAACCCACACAAATCTCAGTACCTTATGACCGTGACTAGCTATAATCAAACCTAAGAACTCCAAGTTTGCCAGGAGGGTCTTAGGACCAAGGTCTGTGCAGCTACAAGCTCTCACATAGCACCAAATGCAGAAGTCCCAGGGAGATGACGGTTCTTCAGGGTTTATGCAATCTCAAAACAATTTTTTCAGCCTCTACTGATTGACCCAAGCATAGCAGAGGCTTTGCTGAAACATTTCACTTAAAGTCAGACATAAAGGCCTTACTTTACATATCACTATAATGGATAATAACAAAAGATACAATGTCTTGTAAAAGTAGCTATACAAAACAATGAATACTGCATAACAATAAACAGTTATACTAAGTAAACTTCCCTTTACTTCTAGGAGGGACACTATTTGTCAGCTACTACTTCCTGGGGCAGAAAATGAAGAATTCATCTCAGCTGTTTATCTCAGGGAGAAATACAGTGTTGAACAGCCCACATCCACATGTAACTCCAGCTCTATAGGATCGGACACTCTCTTTTGTCCTCTAAAAGAACCAGCAGCATGTGGCATGTACTCACACATACCTGCATTATATATATACTTTTATCAGTATAATTATACTTATCATCAATATAACTTTATACTTATTGTCAACATAATTATAATTCAATGTAATATTTATGTATACCATTATTTATCACATGATAGTACAATATGATTATATATAATAATAAATGTATATACACACAAATTAGAAAAAAATCATTGTAGATGTTTAAGTTGAGCATCTACAGTGAAATTCGTATGGAGTTGTCTTAAAAACTATATTAGAACTAGCTTACCTATTTTCCCCAACCAAATAAAGTAGTTTTATGCATACTAGGAATTTTATTTTTAATAAGTTCTAATAAAATAACGTAAATAAAATTTCCTAGTAAAATAATTAGAAATGTTACTAATTATTTTACATTGAATAAATATGAATGCTAATAGTTTCTAGAAATTGTGTTCAGCAGTGCAGAGGTAATTTTCAACTTCTGATGCATATAGAGCTAGATATTCTCAGTGCCTAGGAATGCCAGCATCACTAGATGTCATTTAAATAGTTTTTCTTTAAATTACCTGGTAGCACCTATAAATAACCTCATTTCCACCCCTGCAAACACTTCTTCAGTCTCTGACCAGAGGTCTAATAGAATTGGCACATTTGAAGAACTTAGGAGAGTTTGTAACTTATTTTAGTGCTACATTCAGCAGGATTCCATATATCATCTGCATTGGGAATGTATACATGCAGTTAAACCTAACAGAATCATTATTAGCAGCTTCTGAACAGACACTGACTTTCATTCATCCTGTATTACTTTGGAGACCCTGACAGATTTACTTATTATCTGACTGCCACATTTTCTGAATTTCAAAAACAGATGTAAAGGCAGAATTTGGAAAAAGCTTCCAAGGAGTTATCTTGAGTCTCAAGGTGGGAGGCCAGAGCAGGTTCATTTGCATAAGAAAGAAAGGGAGAGAATGAGTTAGGGTGAGTACTGGTGATCTAAGGGTTGGGCAAGGATCCCTGAGAGGGCTTGAGAATGTGAAGGGAGTGTAGGAAGGAAGGGCTTATCCACGCAGTCTTCCTTGCTGCATAACACCTAGTACAGACACATATTCTAGGAATATTTGAAGAAATTCCAAAATATGAAGGTTGCAACCCAGTAGGTAGAAAAATAAATGACACTTTAGAAAAAAAAAAGAGAAGTGGGAGGAACATAGATCTAAGTAAAAAGGAGAAGAATGTATAGAATCATAAAATGGCCCTATGGTATTTATAAATAAGTGTTATCCTATCCACATCTTCCTTTATCTTTAATTATACTCCGCTCAAGAGAAATAACACAAGTCTCATTTATCACTCTTAGTATATCGCATGACACAGAAAGCATCTCTTTCTGTATGAATTTGGTTATTACTGGATATTAATATTTTGAAAAAAAAAACAGGGGGACTTCCAGAAAAGATAAAATTATCTATAGGACATAATTTGATAACATGATAAACTTAGTGATCTTAACAAGTGCTATGCTTAAAAACACCCCCACAAAGAAGGAGGTAATTCATAGTTTAGATAAAGGCCACAGCATCAGCTGCAAAAGTCCTTCCTGAGCTGTTTATAATTTGAAAATATCGATGACTTATACATACCGTGTAATGAATCAAAATGGTCATCAAGAGAGTGCCCAGTAAATATTTAATGGCTTGTAAACATCAGACCTATTATTTTAACTTGCTTCCATTGCATGTAAAAAGAATATTGAAAAATGGTGGCCTTTTCTGCTGAAGACATCATGTTTTAAAGCCATGCCACTCATAAAAATTTTACCATTAATAGCATCCTTATAAATTATTTCATCTTAATTTTACTAATGAGTTCCAGCTAGAGAGGGGTTAAATGGCTTTTCCAGTTGGGCTGGCTTTTACTCCTTTTATTTTTGTTGAGATCAAGGTTTGCTCTACTGTTACTTCATTAAAAAAAAGTTTTTTTTTTCAGGCTGTGCCTTGACCCAGGAATCTCTAATTCACAAACAGCTTTTTGCCCCATTTTAGAGGTGGGTGGCTATGGCCCCTGGGTGTTACAATAACCTACATAATATGTTGGGTACCACTCATCCAGCTCTGGTTAAAACAATGGCCTAATCCTGGTAGTAGAAAGGGTGCCAACTTTTAAGATGATGTGTGAATTCAGCCTTTGAAGGTACATGGGCATCTTAAAATCAAAGCAAGGAAACTAGACACAAGAACTCATATGGCTCATTAGACCAAGGGAAGGCTGTATTTCCCTCACATGAACCCCATACAATTATGGACACCTAGCAATGTGATGGCAGGCGCTTTCTTTCACCAGTCTGCATCCTTTGTTATATTGGCCTGAATTCTTAGTTATCTTATCGATACAGACTCTATTAACATTACCCATCAGCCTACTTCTAGGACCTTTTGAATGATGACATTTAAACTTCTATTCATTCTGTAAGTCAAATACATGCCTATGGATATACTCTCATACTGCTTCACTGCTGTGAGATACATTATATGAAATGTAATGTTAATAATTAAGGTTGAAATAAAAGAACCTTCATTTATTTGCATTAGCCAGATTACCAAGGTAGTGAAATTACCTGACAAATTACTATAGCTGAAACTACTGAACCTTGTGAATTTATTGTTATTCAGGGAATTCTGACATTGCAGAATGACACAGGCATGTCCCTCTGTGACATAGAGTATATATGACAGTTTTCTCTTTTGTTTCCTCCATTTTCCTCTGGTGTGTTCTGATCTAGCCTCTAGTATATTGTAGTCTAGCCTCTAGTGTGTTGTGGTCTAGCCCCTGGTGTACTGTGGTCTAACCCTTGCTTTATCTTTCCCCACTTATAGAATATAGCAATCCCTCAATAACACCTTACTTAAATTTTCAGCATAATCATGAAGAACTAGGTTCTATTTTAAGTTGGCTCTTTTTATTTGTTCCATTTCGGACTCTAGTACCCAGGAAGATTACTGCCCAGATAACGAGGGCATCAAAACACCAGTTCTATTCTTCAGGCATACGTATCCTGAAAGCTGTTAAAAGACTATTTAAGATATATAAGAATAGCCATAGTAATTATATTATGGGATAGAAAATCAAAATGGGTTCAGATTTCCTTTCCCCAACCTATGTATGTCATTATAGGGAGATTGGTCTGAATTGGATTTTTCTTGCTAGTCCTTGGCCCTGTATCAAAATCTACGTCTTTCTCATGTAACTTCTGGCTCTAAGATTCTTAATGGCATGGCCCAATACTACCTTTTGAAAACGCCTTCTGTTCTATGCTGCTTAATTCATTATCTGCTCCATACAAATGCATCTTGCAGGGGCTTATCACTGTTCATCCTCACATTTCCAATGCTGGCAAAATCTGACCAGTTGTTTTCCACTGAGAGATCCACGTCTTCAGCAAATGCTTGTTAAGATACTGGGGTGCTCCTACCATCTTAACAAGCTCTGGGAATATGTTGGTGAGCAAGAAAGGCAACGTTTGTCTTTCCTTACACAGCACTGAGTCCAACAGGGAAAGAAGGTAGTTAGAAAGCTGAGATTATTGTGCTACTTGTTCTGATCCACAAAGTACAAAATTTGAGACCGTTCATAACAGGAACATCTGATATAAGCTCCAATAGTAATTATTTTTTAAATGGGCATTGATGGATGAGTAGGCAGTTCCCTAATACCACAAGACAGCATCCACTTTTACAACTGTTTTGGGGAATTCTTCTTTACTTTCAATAAAATTACTCTGAGAAGAATATTTGCAAATTCATTTCATTTAGAAACTAAGTGTTTTATTTGTTGGTTTGTTTATTTGTTGCTACAGAACATATTTGCAACATTTAGATTTCGAGAATTCCTGTAATGGAGTCTTAACACCTGGGATGTCAAGTCTGGTAAAGATGAAGTTTCCTAATAATAGGTCACTCTTAGAATTGCATCGATAAGTATCATCTATGAGTTGATGGGCTTCCCATCAGTCTTAGGGAAATGATCTCTGGAGAACTAGAGATCATACTCAAGTGTGCATACATAAAGGTTGCCCTCACGGACACACACTGGCTGCCACCAGTGTCTATGGATTCACAATGTGACTAAATTCTCGTCCCTAATTTTCTGCTAATTGCCTAAAAAAATTCAGTGCATGTGCTTTTTGGCTGCCTATGTGGCAAAGTCTCCTCTTCATTATGTCCCTATTGCATCACCTAAGGCTCTATATTGGTGCACAAGCATTTCTGGGAACTAAAATGACACATGCCTAGGGCAATGGCCAGTTACTGCAGCCCTCTGACTTGGGAGAAACAGGATTTAGAAAGGTCAGTGTTCAAAATTCCTGCTTCACTTATCTGGAGTTGTATATTTTTATCCAGGAAGAGAAAAGCATGATTCCTGTAAATGGTTTGCCGCTGGCCAACCAACAAAATTGGGGCAAGGTTTATCAAAGTCCCTTAGAGTTTGGAGCCAACAACCAAATGTTTTATTAACTATATCTATTTTGTTGCCAAAACTTTATGCATAAATCTGTTACCTTACGTAGGACATGGTCAGTCTGCTAGAACATGATATTCAATAATCATTTGGTACATTTGAGAAGATTTGTTTTTACTTCTCTCTAATTAGGAGATCAATATGAACATCTAAGTTGTAAGAACTCCTGTTCCATGGAGTTCTAGAAAGAGAAAAGGTTGGCTTACCTTATTTTGAATAGCTTTTTTACCCTACTTCTCTAGCATATTTGACTTCTAGGGATAGTGAATCAAGTGGCTATAGGTTCCAGTTGGAAGTGGGGGAAAGGTAGAGAGAAGCCCCACAAAATGCCTACATCTCCACCTTTCTTACTTCAGAAAGTAAATGCAAGCATGAGGTAATATCAAATGTAGGGACTCGGAAATACAGTTCTGTAAGAGTAGCCTTATGCTCAGCACCATGGCTATCATGAATAAGGTAAGGAATAAATACTGGCATAAAACTAGCCTTCTGCATAAACGTACTTTAGAAATGCAAGCTGAACAAAAAGCTTTATCCACAGAAAAGGTTATTGGCTCTGCAAATGCATATGTAGTTTTTTTGTGAGCATAGGAATTTATTGGTTTAATAAGAAATGAGGCATGTTCCCTTTGGGCAAGTGTCGGGGTAATTTATTGCTGTCCAACAAATTACCCTACATCTTAGACTCAAAGCAAGAGTTCACAAAGTTTCTACCACAAGAAGAAAGCTGGTGTGTTTTAGGTTCTTCAGGTTATAGAGTCTTTGATTATTCAACTCTACCACTTTTGTGCAATGTGAAGTAGTTTACATAACATACAAAGTCTGTGTTCCCCAGATTCTGCATTGTTAAACCAATTGATGTCTGGGATTTGTCCCATGAGCTATAAATTGCCAATTCCTGAATGAAAACAACTATATTAACTATTCTCATGACTCTTTGAGTAAGGTATAGTTATCCGTGAACAGGTCATATTGCGTATTTTAGCCACTGTGATGTGGCTAGCATTTGGTGCAGTTCCCTTAGTTGACATGACAGGTCTCTCATGTGCTGTCCCTTTTGCTTCTTAGAAAGTAATTCAAGCTTCTTTTAAATCAGGGCAGCAGATATTGCAGCTTTGACAAACATCTGCCTTCGTCATTCTTGCTAAAGTGATATTGGACAACGTGTGGTCATTGGCAAAGCTCAAATTGAAGGGACAATAGGAGGTTCAGGGTTGGGGTATGGAGTAACATATGACAAAAGTGCACCCAGGGAGAGGGACAGGGGAGTTCTATTCACTTTTATAAATAATCATACAATTTGTTAAGTACTAAACAATTTCACTTTAGTCATCTCAATACTATGCAATTTCATAAATAAGTTCTAAAAATAATTTTGACAGTAAAATTACCTTCACAGTTTGTAATCTATTGTGCAAAAATGTGTATGAATAAGTTATTTTCATATGTTGTAAAAATTACATTTCTACAGCAGGAATGGAAAGAAAGATTGGAAGAACAAATAATCTCTGTGGAAGGCAACTTAGATGAAAGAGGTTTTAGCTGAGCAAGTAAGCCGGGTGACTTACTGATGGTTTAATCTTTACTTAAATTCCTGATTTCCTTCAGAGCTTACCTGTAAAGGTTCACATTGTACATACTGCCTGTCATCATAATAGAAACAGTGGACTCTGGCTTAGAATATTCTATTAGAGCTTTCTGGACAGCAGTGCAAACAACTGGCACCAGAACTCAGATTAACTTACAAAGGAGTAAGAAGAATTGAAGCCATGGATTTACTCCAATTCTGAAGATGGACTAAAAATAGACCAAGAGGTAGGGTTGTGTGTGTGTGTGTGCGTGTGTGTGTGTGTGTGTGTGTGTGTGTGTGTGTGTGTATGCTGGTGCATGTGCGTATTTCGAAGATTAGTTTCTGCCAACTTTCTGGAAGCTAGAGTTATATGGGAAGAGAGAACCTCAAGTGAAAAATTGTTTCCACCAATCTCTTTTAAGAATGTCTATGGAAGAGGGACATTTTCTTGATGAATGATTGACATAAGGGGGTTCATTCAGGTCATAGTGGACAGTGCCACTCACAGCAAGTTGGTCTCAGGTCTTATAAGAAAGCAAGCTGAGCAAGCCATGGAGACCATGGACTGACACAGCAGGAACAAAGCTCGCTTTGCCTAATTTAGAATTGTCAGTTGTGATGGTCTAAATCATCTTGGCTGTGTGTGGTCCACTGCTGGGATGTCATGGAGTGTGACGTTGGGGCATTTATCCACAGTCTCTGCTTCACTTTTTGCTTCCAGGTTCCTTAGTTTTAGTTTCTGTACTGAATTCTCTAAATGATGAACTATAGCATGAGAGTAAAAGACAAAAAAAAATGCCTTTCCAAGTTCCTTTTGTTAAATGTTTTATCAAAACATCAGAAACCAAGCTGGAATATGTGTGCATGTATGTATACACATAGAATATAAATGTATTCTAATTGAATGCATATATACATATATGAATTTAATAGACAATTTAGTAATTGCATGTTACCTTTGGAACTTTCTAATAATACTTAGAGGAAAAACATCTCACCTGTAAAATCATCTGTAAAATGATTTTTACAAATCCCCTTCCCCTGGAATTGCAATGAACTAATTGAAATGCTTTCTAGTGCATTAGAATTGCAAAAGTGTTCACAGTTCTGTAGAATGCTGAATTAAATTACAGGAGTTATGAGACTGATGTTTACCACGTACAGGAAACATGAAATATACTATCTATTGAAAGGTCTGCAGAATCTTATGCAGAGAGTACTGTCATTCTATCTGGTTTTTTTTTTTCCAATAACAAAGGTAGGCTGATAAAGGTTACGAATGTTGGCAGTCTACAGCAGTTTGATGCAGAAGTTACACAGGTGGATTTGCCTAATTTGGAATTGTCAGTTGTGATGTTCTCAATCACCTTGGCTGTGTGTGTGGTCCACTGTTAGGGTGTCATAGGGCATGAGGTTAGAGCGATGATGCACACAGTCAGTTCTTGTTAAGTAGTAGGAAGAAGCTCTGAGACACCTGCCAAGATTCCATATACGGTAGGGAGGAGGAAGCAGAGATTCAGGCTCCGGATTGTCTACAACGATCATCTTCCAAGCTACTGTAAAATCATGTTTTCTGAATATACAATACCATTCCCATGATGCTGTGTAAAAACTTGAAATGCATCTTCAGAGACAGAGGTGCCTCTTCATTCTATCTTTAAAAAATCAATTCCATAGCAGGAACATTGTTTCAGAATTAATCAAATTACAATAAAGTCCCAGAAACCAATTTATGCAGTGTTCTTCCTGACTCCCTTTTTCTTTCCATTGTTACTGCAAGGCATTTGCATGTTTGCTTAGTGTAAGGGTTCGTATCAACCAGACAGCAATCTCGAATCACGATTGGCCTCTGGATGTACCTGTGGGGGATTTTCTTGATTAAGTTAACTAACATGTAAATACCCCAGTCCTAGGCAGGGGACAATGGAGAACATTGAGTTCAGCACTAGTGTGCATACACTTATTGAGCTCTTCTGAACATATTATGACGCATTCAGCTCCTTCAGTTTCCTGCTGCCTCACTCCCCCATCATGTTGTTTTTTGCTTGTACTGTGATATGTAAGAAGGCATGTATTGCTTAAAGAAGCTTGGACAGAATATGTCACAACAGTAACAGGACACGACACTGAACCACTTAGTGCGGCATCTTACCCTTATTATGCTGTGTCACTTCATCTTCAAATTTGTTCTTCAACAAATCTCTTTGCTTCCCCCTTTCTCACTGTTTCCGTATACTCCATTTCTTTGTTTCTCTTACCTGTCACACAGACTCTCAGACCTTCATGCTGGTTCATCGGCATTGGGCACTAAATAGAATCCCTGTTACTAAAATAAAACAGGTTCACATTTTAAGAATGACTCAGCCCAAGGATAGCAGAGTTTCAACAGCTGGAAAAAGTCTTACTTGCCAAATATTGGACAAATGCTTGATGAATTTAAAAAAAAAAATTCCAAAAACCATAGACTACAGGAGACGTAAATACAAAAGTCTGGCAGAAAATTGATGCCTAAGACAGATATGATGCAGTTGCATTTGTAGCTAATGAAAAGAGAGAGGAAGGGAACTGGGTGGGAGAGGGGATGGGCAGGGTAATGGGGGGAGGTAAGAATCAGGTGTCGGAAGAGACAGGACAGAGGGACAGAGGGCTAGGAGAATGAATGGAAATCTGCAGCTGTCAGGGATGTAGGTGGGAGGGATCTCTATAAAACCAAGAGACCTAGGATGGAGGAGGCTCCTGGGAGTCAATGCTGGTGACCATAGCCAAGATGCCTAACAGTGGGAACATCAAACCAGAAGAGACCACCTGCTGTAGCCAGTCAGGAATCCCGGTGAAAGGATGACACCAACCCACGCACACAACTTTCTATCCCAAATTTCTTCTGTCTAAATGGAATGCAGGGACAAAGATGGAGCAGAGATGAAGAAACGGTCAACCAATAACTAACAGACCCAACTTTAGATCCATTGCATAGGCAAGCACCAATTCCTGACAGTCTGTTATACTTAACGAAAAATCTCTGGAGTAACAGTCTTCTGAGAGGCTCTACCCAGCAGCTGACTGAAAGAGATACAGATACACAGAGCCAAACATTGGAGGGAGGTTGGGGACTCTTATGGAAGAGTTGGGGGAAGGATTGAAGGCCCTGAAGAGGACATGAACTCCACAGGAAGACTAAGAGAGTCACCTAACCTGGACCCTTCACAGTTCTCAGAGACTGAGCCACCAACCAAAAAGCATACACGGGATGGACTGAATTCCCCTAGGGCTGCTTTGTCTGACTGCAGTGGGAGAGGATGCTCCTAAGCCTCCAGAGACTTGATGTACCAGGGTGAAGGGCTACCCAGCGTATACCCTCTCAGAGGAGAAAGGGAGAAGGTTGGTGGAAGGACTCTGTGAAAGGAGGACTGGGAGGGGGACATCTTTTGGGAGGTAAATAAACAAATGTTTTAAAAACTTAATAATCTGGAAAAAAGGTATATTTGATGAGGGTGAGGCAATTCTAATAAACTGGAAATAGATTTTCTGAAAGAAATAACACTTTTTCCCCCTCAGAAGAAACAAAACTGGCTGTGGATACTTTCTTTACATAATATAGGATAGGCTGAGAATTTTAATTTTTGTTAAAATAACAAAAATACTGAGAGGCGCTATTCTCCAGGACCATAGACTGAACGAACAGCCAATGAATAATTATTTTTTCTCAAGTAATCTTATATGTATTTAGCTTAAACAATATGAAAAGCAATTCTGTGATTTTGTTTACCTCGGTGATCTGTTAGAGAAGAACTCATGAACACATACCTGTGGTGAACACAGAGGCAGGTTTGTATCGTCCCAGAGCAAGGGAGGGGTCAATAACCCCTCATAATGTCTTCAAATAGCTCAAATGAAATAGGTGGAGATCCAGCAAAATGACTCGCTCACACTTCTGTAGAAAAGTGAAAGTAGAAATGAAATCATTTTAGAATAAAATGAACCTCACTGTTTATTTTCTTCCCATGTAAAGGCAAAATACGTACTGTGAAATTCCTCATTTACAAAAGACAGTTCCTACTGTGAAGATGTTAAAAATTATCTTACCTTTTGTTTGATGTATCTTTTAATAATGGATCTGTGAAAAATGGGTGAGATCCCGACTTTCAGTTGAGATTATTACTTTTATTCTATGGTAAAGAGGAAGTAGCCAGTTAGCTTAGTAGGCTATAGCTTGGTAATGTTACATAGTGTATCTTAGAATTTTGAAGAGTCATGCAGAATGGTGACTAAGAATTTTATTCGGCCCTATTACATTTTCAACGACATCCAAGCAAATAAAGATAAACAGATAGGAAACAGAGCTAGCTCAGAAAACTGAAATTCAAATAAAATTAGAGCAACAGTATAAACTTCTGAGTCAGGAAACAAAGGCAGTAGAGAATTCAATTTTAAATAGCAGTTCATTGTAGTCGGACGACAAGCGTAATTTGTAAGTCATGCATTAGGTTACAGAAAGAAGCATCTAACAAAATCTGTGTCCCGAGTCTCCACATCCCTGTTGTTCCATTGAAATCACGGAGCAATGTGAGAAAACAATAAGTTTTCGACATGCTTTGAGCTGGGAAGTAGTCCTGGTGAGAAAAATCATTGACTTAAAACTTTGACAAAATCCTTTTTTAAAAATTAATTATTTTATTTATTTGCATTCCAAATGTTGCCCCTGTCAGTCCCCCCCTCTCAGAGCTCTTCCTCTGTTTCGCCATCTCTTTGCCTCTTAACCTTTCTCATAGTTGGAAAGAAGTGATAGTGAGGGTGAATCCTGCCTCAACGAAAAGAAAATAATTCTGTTGAACATGGGAGTTCTGTTTTTCAAATGCTTCCTTCTGCTGTCTCAGTGACTGCTAGCGTCACTCTGTCAGACATGCAGCTTGAGAGTGAGATGGTCGTATCTGGCTTTGCCTGGGAATTAAAGGATTTCACCCTTCTGCATCGCACACTATGCTATTGACAATCCAGTTTCTTCTCTTCAAAAATGTAATATTATTGTAACATTTTGAAGCAACGACTGAGAGCATTTTACCCTTCCCAGTTAAAGTAGTGAATCTGTTTTCCCTAAAATTGGGGTCTGAAAAGAAAATCTGATTTTTTTTCATAATTCCAGGAAAGATTTATTTATTTATTTATTTATTTATTTATTTATTTATCAGTAAAATAACAGGGCATTTTAAAAGCATATAATGACTTGTTTTATCTGCAAGAAATACATCACTGATGAAGATTAAATCTAAACATGTTCTTGTTTAAACAGATTGTAAAGCAGATGTCGTGAGAAAGCTAAATAAATAATAAATACAACGAGAGGAGTCAGTATTACTCAGAGTGAAAATGAAAGCCCTAATAATGACAGTGTTGTGAACAAAACATTTGAAGAAGATGCAGGATGAAAAAGATGCAGGATGCAGGAGATGCTTGTGGATGGAGATTCTCATTTTCTCATACATTCTGTAGGATGTATTTTATTGCAAACTTAATGTCTAGTATCAGGAATGTAAAGCATGGTGGGATTTTGAGGTGTTGCACCTATTATCTTGTAGCACAAACATCCACTTTGAATGTCCCTAGTATATTAAGAAGATGTTATAATTAGTGGCTTAGGTTCTTGAGTACAGATGACTAGAATCTCTCCCAGTTAACTTAATTTGGCTGTATGAACTAACCATTTAACTGATAAACACTTATTTTTATCTTGATCATTTTCTTTTTATGTACAGTCTAATTTCCAGAAAGCAGTTGAGAATGTTTAAACTGATCATTTTTATGGAATGCATGGTGTGTCGTGAGCAACGTAAACAAATACATTAATTGCCTTATCATAGTTTTATCTGACAGATGGGTCCCCAGGCACAGAGCCTAACCTTTTATTTTGACACCTGCCATGTCTTGCCAGCACTGACCCTTTTTCTTTGCCAGTGTTGCTGTGTGGTTCACCATGGTTGCATTAATCTCCAGCTTTTAGAACGAATAATGTTGGAGTCGTTCTGAGAATCACAGCCATCAGTCAGCTGATACTACAACAGAAAGTATTTCACAGAGCCATCCAACATCCGCTCTCTCCTGTGATTCAAACACATTTTCTCTTTTTCCAGTGACCTACTGGCTCAATAAGATTACACTGAGCTCCTTTCAATCTCAGACCCCATATTGTTAACATGTGACAGGAACCATTTAATTTAGTCATTTAAAAGTCAGAATTTATTGGAGAAAAAAATGTTTAAAGAAACTATGCTTTGACTTTTATGTTAAAAGATACTTTTTGCCCACAAAGAAAAGGTGCTGTTTTACTGTAGCTAAAGAGTTAAAAACAAAAGGATCACTTAACATTTCAAAAGCAAAAGAACCATCAAGGCAATAATCATGTGTTGTGAATCATAATACACACAATCTCCCATTTGCACCTTTGGTTTCTGGGGTGATTCCAGAAGCTATTGTCACATGATATGTGTTCTGGTTAGCCCAGCTAAAAGCACCTGTCTGGTCCATTAAAGAGCAAGGTTCGGTTCTAAAGAGTTTCACAAATCAGTGAACATACAGAGGGAAGGTGAATTATGAGAACACATCCATTATTGGGGTAATTTGGTGTAGATTTCAAGGGATTGTCTCCTTGAGCGAAAGCCGACAATAATGAATTACAGAAAATGCTGTTATCAATCTTTGAGGGGAGGAAGTTTGGAACGAAGAAACAGAAAACTAAATATGTAGATAAGAGATAGGACTTTAGAAGCATAGAGATTGCTCTACTAGCTCAGACCAGTTCAGTTTAGAATACCACTGTTGAAATGTATAATTTGTCTTTCCCGGTGGCATCTGTTAGTTCTAGAATAAGCTTATTTGATAAAATGTAAAAAGCCTGGGACTAAGACCTTGTTAAGCTAAGTTTCTTAATAATTTAGAGGCCCATTTATGCCAGGCAGAATATATATGTACACTGGAAGAAGTATGGGATCTATATCTTACAACAGTGAAAGAAAATGCTGGTTCATGCCTGGGGCTAGGGGTATTGGAGTCAAGGTAATTATCGAGCGGTGGCAGCTTCATGCACCTCTGCAACATCAGCAGCTCTTTAATCTTTGCTGATCCCTTATTAATATGACTCAGCTCTGCTGCACATATTCTTTCTGCCCTGATCCAGTTTTCACAGGCTTCTCTGATGTTCTGATGACTCTGATTTCTTCATATATTAAATCTAGCTCCAGAGACAAAACAACAACAGTGACAACAATGATTTGCCCAGCTCAAGTTTTGAAGCAGGATTGCAAAGCTCATAGGTGACTATCCACACTGTAGCTGGGTAGAAGGCCAGAGGCAGTATGTACCTAAACATGGCAACTTGGTTGCTATGAATTCTGAATGAAGGTGAAGCTCTTGGAGAAGATATGTCACAGTGGATTTGAACTATCCTCAGAACTAGAAGTGTCCACGTGATGCTCAGTCCCCACCCAGAACAGTAAACACACTGAAGATTGTCATTTAGGAAACCTTTCAGCTCTTTGCTGAGAACATTTGATAGCTACTGAGTCTAAAAATCACGATTTGGTGCTTTGTTTTGCCAAACTTGTTTCTTAAATTTTTATAATAAATAACTCAGTTATTTCTACAACTGATTCTTTTAAAAGAGGGGTGATGATTGCCAGCATATTAGTGGTAGGTAAGAAACCGAAATTTCCCACGGTTAAGAGACCCAGACTGTTTTCTGCTGCCCCTCTAGCTGATTAGCATATAGAGATCTCTATGACCAAATTATAAAGATCAAATAAAGACATATAAGGATCAAATCTCTATGGCCAAATTATAATTCTCTGAACATTGGGATTCTTCTTCAGAAAGCAGACACTGTAACAGAAGCAACTAGACAGCTCATTTTATTATCAGTATTAAGATGAAAAATAGAATGAATTTTGAAAACTAGTAACAGGCTAATACAATCAATTTATTATATTTTCTCTTTTGAAAACCACTCTTGGGGATTTCAGAGATAACTTACAGGGTAAAGTGTTGGCCGTGCAAACTTAAGTACCTGGGTTTGGGTTTTCAGATCCTGTGTGAAGACAGACACAGCACTGTGGGTCTTTAATAAAACTGCTCCAGTGTGGTAGGGCAGATAGACAACAGATTCCTTGGAATCTGGTGCTTCAGCTAGCCTGGCATAGGCACAGAAAAAAACAACAAAGAGGCCCTGTGTCAAGGTAGAAGGTGAAGATCAAATCTGTCTTTGTCCTCTGATCGTTACACTTTTACCATGGCACTCACACATAGTAACACACACATTAACACATACACATACAAATGCATACATATATACATTATCACTAAGATTAAGGTTATCTATCTATCTATCTATCTATCTAATCTACCATGTTAATATCTAATTTATCATGGATAAATCAATATTGTTTAAGCAATATTTTCCTAATAGCTATGTGTATTTAAATATTATTGTCCATACTGTAATGGATTTCTCATGTGATTTGGCATTATACATCATATAGGCTTTTTTTCTATTGTATTTACTACTTTTTTTTTTAAAAAAAATCAGCAATTTGACACTAAATTTGCAAAGATTGCCTCAGGAAACACTCTGTTCTTGAGGATTGCTTCTAAGTTGACTGTGAGTGTTAAATAAAAGTATTTAAGCCAAAGGATACTTTATGAACTACCAAGAGGAAGTACATACTCAATAAATTGATGAAAACATGTTAAAGGCTAAAGCTATCCGAAAGGAGCAGAGAGGGTTTCCTGATGTGCTTTTGAGAGAAGCTGTACATTGCAGGTAGAATTCATGCAGCATTTAGAACAATAGATGATATTGGGGGGAAAAGGGAGGAGGAGCGACTATATTTCTGACAGAAGAAACTCTCCAATGAAACTCCTAGATAGGTTTGAGCCATTTGTGTATTCATGTGCATTGATATATACCTATAGAAATGTGAGAAATTAAAGGCAGCCAGAAACACAAATCAATAAGTTTTAAAAGAAAACTAAAACTGGAAACTATAGAAGATTTTTGTAGTTTTTCAGTATCTATTGAATGACATTAGATTATCAAAAAGTGGACATGTACAAATAGAATGGCAAGACCAGCAGACTGGTTAATCGGGTAAAGGCAGCTGCTGGTCACTCGGGGTAAGGACCTTAGTTTGATTCCTGGAACCTCTTAATCGAAGGAGAGAGCTGACTTCCAGTGTTTTCCTGTGACATCCACATGTGTTCTATGGTATTAACAGACCTATATACATATGCTTTCACATGCACACACATATACAGACATGCACACAGGCAGCTACAAACTACATAAATGTAGAGCATGAAATAGGACTGCTTTTACAATATATTACCTTCTGTCACATTCACCAAAGGCACATTACAGAAGTAAAGTGCTCAAAAACTTATTTCTTCCAAGTTCAATGCCATTCAACATGTTAATTAACATTTCTTAAACCTCAGACACATTTCCAGGAATAAAATCACTATTTAAACATTATTAACATGCTTTCCTACGACCATCTGGCATCTCGGTTTAGTGTAGAGAACAAACAAACTGAATGGCAAGAGAATTGCTTCCTTAATAAACAATTTTATCACCACAACAGCCTTATTAATCCACAATACAAAGATACTAATTAAATTACAGATTTCTCACAGAGTATTAAGAAAATTTAGACTACTGTATATATAGTACCTTACATAAAAATCTATTTGGTAACAACATCATCCATAACTTTATGAATTTTAAACTATACTCTTTTTAATAATGAAACGTAGTGATTCTGATATAAGCTCATGGTCTTTTAGCATTCAAAATAAGTGACAGAGTCGAAGTGCAAAGTGGTGGTAAAATTTTTCCAAAATGTGTGAAGTTGTTTTACAGATAAGATTGAAATCAATGATCTAATTATTCAAGAAGCTGATGAAGCATGCGAGTCTAACGAGGTCACTGTGTGGCACACTAAGCAAGCACAGTGTGGAGCCTCAAACCCATAGGGTAGGAATAATCCCAGTCCTGTATTTCAGGATAGTATTAAAAGTCAGAGCAGCAACGCCACACAGCAATCTTCATGTACACAAAGTGAAACCGAAAATGAGAAATACGAAAGCTCTCAGTTGTCTCCATCGGAATAGAAGCTGTTTGTCAAATTTGCTTGAAAAATAAACAAAAAATATCAAAATAAAAAACCAAATCAAAACAACCATAAACAAAACACCAAAAACCCCTCAGTTGCTGAAAGTAGGGGAGGGCCAATAGCATGTATTAAAATTCCCAAACAAGACGGGATTCTGTGGAACAGATTAAAATGCACAGAAGTGGCTTATGGTTTCCTCTGAAGTTTTTCTGAGTCCAGGGTGGATGAGAAAAGCATTCTTTAAACACTTAGAAACACTACAAACACATATGACTTATTGTAGCTTTCTTCCCTGGGCTTTAACCTTTTCAAACCAAAGATTGTTATTTTCCTTTCACTGTGTTCTCTAGTTAACTCTCCTTTGTTTCTTCTGGTGCTTCAGTGCTTTAGTTATTAAGACCATAATTCTACTAATTGAATCAGTAAATATATTGGACTGGTGGTTGATGTTTGAACACCTTACATTTGCATTTGGATGTTACTTCTGGACATGTATGTAAGTAAGTAATTTTGCTTTTCCTTTGATGACTTCTTTACAATAATCACATAAGGCAATAATAGTCTTATCTTGTTTTACTGTGAATGGACTGTCAAACCAGGCCCCGATTGCTGTTTTATGCTAAGGAAAGCCATACTAGCTGAGGACATTTAAAGGTTCCTTAGGAAAAGGCTGGGAAGGTACCCAGCTAAAGTCTCCTTTTATCTAAAATAAAAATAAAGAAATAGATTAATTAATCCTGTGTACCCAAAACCAAACAAATATCCAGTTCATTTCTCCAGAATCTGCTGTGCAAGAGCAGAAGCAGTTCATTCATTTCCCCCATAAGAAAAGACACACTGGTTCAATTGATTTATCATCATTTTTAGGCATCTTTAAGGTTTTTTTTAATATTTGTTTATTTATATACTTAGGAAGCCCTGCAGAGGTCAGAAGATAACGTTTAAGAACTGGTTCTTCTCTTTCACCATATAGGTTACAGGGGTCTAATTCAGGGCCATCGATCTTGACGGCAAGCAACTTCGTCCAATGAGCCATCTTGTGTGTCCGGCACTGTCCATTATTTTTAATGTTTGTGTTTCTTTAAATATTAGTCATTCCCTCTCTGTCTATGTTGACCGCTCCTGCACATTCAGTTCGGCTTCCTGACTCTTAATGTTTTTGTTAAAAGTTCTTTTGATATCAAACTCAGGGTCTTCTCCCAGGACCATAGGAAACCTTCCTTTGAGCATAGACGTTATCGATCAACGTCTTAAGCTCGAGCGTCCTTATTA
The DNA here is from genome assembly GCF_004785775.1 of Grammomys surdaster. Taxonomy (NCBI): domain Eukaryota; kingdom Metazoa; phylum Chordata; class Mammalia; order Rodentia; family Muridae; genus Grammomys; species Grammomys surdaster. The sequence goes on along the minus strand of NW_021620706.1, from coordinate 760,096 downwards.
TGTCTTCCTAACTCCACCTTTCTGTTTTGTTCGTGAACATACATGTTTCCCGAGGATTGGCCTGCCCCATTTCCTTATTCCACAGAGGAAGTGCCTTTCTCACAAAGCTCGGCTCTTTCTTCTCTTCCTCCAGGCATTTCCTAAAGCACCGCCTTCATCCCAGGCTGCCATCTCCTTGCTACCTAGACCCCAGCACTTCAAACTCCACACAAACAAAGGCTTCTCATCACACACTTTCCCAGTCCGTCCTTTCATTTGCAAAACAAGCTTCTGTCTTGGTTTGATTTAACTACATCTGCCCCAAAGTTTCATATGCTGGAAGCTTGCTCTCAGGGTTGGAGGTTTTAGGAAATAGTATGGACCTGCAAGAGGGTAGCAACCCTGCAACAGGGGAGGGATGGTGGGAGGTTCTTGGGTAAACCAGACACACCCTCAGAAGAGAATGAAACATTTCTACCAATATTCTGATGAGTTTTTAAAGTAGGTGATTTTAAAGATTTCAAGTTGGCCGTATCCAGGGTTTCTGTCTTTCCCTGAGTTTGGGTGAATTCTTCCTTCCACATGCAAACCCCACATTGTCATTTGCCATGATACAGCTGCTGGCAGAAGGACCCTCTCCTTCTCTTACAGCCTGCAACATGCTCTTCAACAAACGTATGCCAATCAGCATTGCTCACAAAAGGAAAACATCACTGTGCTATTAGTTCCTAAGATTTCACTTCAGTTGTTAAAAAAACAGTAAAGCAGTCCGTAGTCCCTGGACCTGTCGTCATAGCGTTTGCATTTATACATTTTCTGGGTTTTGCTTCTGCTCTATTTTGGTGTCTGCTCCCTCTTCTGTATTCTCGTTTTTGCCATTAAACTTTCATCTAATCTGAACTAAAATGTGAAATTTTTCTGTCAGCCCATTTTCTTTCATGACTTTCAGTAAGAACTCTCAATAGCTTTTAGTATCTCAATCATTTAGCCACCGGTTCTTACCAAGCCTTTCTTCAGCTTCCATATTTTATTTATTTTTAATATCTATTTGTTTTGCTTGTCTGCTTGTTTACTTGCTTACTTATTGTTGTGTGCTGTGTGTGGTGTGTCACAGGGTATGTGATAAGATGAAGACAACCTGGTGGGCTAGTTCTGTCTTCCCACCATGTGGGTTTGGCTATTATCTCCCCCCCTCCCCCAACACGCACTCCAGAGACAATGATTCCCCCGGCCTTTCACCTTATACCACAGTCTCAGCATCTGGAGGAGTCATTTGTTCGGTATCTCCTATAATCTTTCATAACGCTGAGGAACAATGAATGAGGAGGCTTTGGTGACCATTCCACCACCCCTAGCACTGTCATTCCCCCCACTTACATGTTTGCAGTCTGTGTTCCCTGGAATCACTGGGGAGATTCTGAGAAATACTCAGTCTCCACCTACAGAGATTCCAATTTAATTGCCTCGGGTGGGATTCAGTAAACGGTATTTTTAAACGTTCCCCAGACAATCTGAAGTACGCCCAAAGTTAACTTTTGAGCTGGAGAGTATAGTGTAGGCTTGTGGAAACTTGAATTTTGAATTTAGTTTAAGATTAATTTTCATGTACTATATTTGTCTCAACAATCAAATCCACCCAAACGAATCATTTCACCATTCCCCATGCAAGAGAAGTTGATACTTAATAGAGCTACAGCGAATGGGAAATAGATACAGAAAAAAAAGTACTCGTTTTTACACAAAATTTTACTTTTTTTAAATCTATACATAGTTAGAACAGAATATTTTAAAACGAACATGTCATAGGACCAGAAAGAAAACATTCAAGTTATATGCCTGGTCCTTTTCTAATCTATTCATTTAAATAGCATTAATATTCAATCACATTTTGATTGTTTATAATTGCAATTTTAATTAGGCCTGATCTAATTCCAAGTCAGGCTATTTTAAATTTTAGAGGTCATTGATCTTTTATATGTCTTGTATGATCATTCACAGTATTGATCATCTTTAGAGCCCCAACTCTGTTAAGACCTTCAACTCCCTGCTGGGTTTGTGTGCTCTAAACTTTACATGTTCCCCACAGTCCTTACTAAGAAACTCTCCTCAGTTTAAGGCTTCTTTCAAGTTGTCATTGTCTTCATAGGCACACACAACACATACTTACAAAGTTTTCATATAGTTTAATTCTAACCAAACAACCAATTTGGATTATCTAATCCTTGTTTTAGAAAGCAATAGACTTTTGCAGATTCATCTATTAACTAGTTATAAAACTTAATTGGTTTTCATTTTTTTAAAGAAATGTATTTTGGTAAATTCTTCCTTCCCCATCCCTTCTGCTTTACTCAAAGTGTCAGAAATACATTCTTCACACTTGTCATCTCTTGAGAGACATGCATGGGAATGAGCAAAGCTGCAATTCTTTTTAAGTGGAGTACAAAAAGCTGAGACTGGGGCTGTAGCTCAGTTGGTCCAGGGCATGCTTGTGGCTAAAGCTTGGCTCTCCATTCTGCACAGTACCAGGCTTGGCAGAACACATCTGTGATTCCAGTACAAAGTGATGGAGACAGGAAGAGCTGACAGAACTCAACCTCAGCTTCATACTAAGTCCAAGGCCAGCCGGAGATACATGAGGGGCTGCCTTAAAAACAACAATAATGGCAACAAAATCAAACCAGAAGACCTGGATCCTGTGCAGAACTGAATGTGTTCAACATTTAGAAAAACAGTTGAGAAAAATCCCTTCAGCTCTGCTCCAGCCCAGGCTCCCCAAGGCTGAAGAAAATGACATAGACAGGGTATCTCCCTATAGAACTTTGCATAGATAGAGTATTTGGAGACAGTAGATATCATAATGATGAGATGGGGAGAAGCAATAGTTTACAAGCTTTTGGAATCTGTCTGTAGGTTCAAATCCCATCTCTGACAACCTGGGATAGAACACTTTCATTTCCTTACAAAGCTAATCCAAGGTTTACCTCCAAAAACCTAAGCAGAATCTTTCACTTGGTTATGATGGAGCCCAAACTTGGAGGATGACCTACCAGCCTTCATATTTTGTCTTAGTATGATTTAATGGCTTCTGGAAACATGGTAGAATGCTGCTCACCTCTGGTCTTGGAAAAAGTGTCTGGACTTGGCCAAAACTCCAGGTCTAAAAGCATAACTTTTCCCTTTGGGCATGTTCACATTAGGCTGTAAATCTTCCCAGCTCCTTAAAAAGATCATGGACCTTCCTATTTTCTGTCTATTGTTCTTTTCCCATTTCATGTGTGCATACAGCATGCATGTATGTGTATGCATGCTTGAATGTCTGGTTGTGCATTCATGTGTGTGCAGGTATACATCATGTAGGTGGACATACATGTGTAATTCAGAGTCCATAATCACTCTTAATCTCTCCTTTCCACCATATGCAATAAGGCAACGTCACTCAGTCAAAACCCAAACTTGCTGGTATGGCTAGTCTTGCTAGCCAGCCAGCTCTGGATATTTACAGTTTCTGCCTGCTCCCAGCATTTGTGTGACTTCTAAGGATATGACCTCAGATCCTCACACCTATGCACAAGTAACAAGTTCTTTAAACTCAGAAGCATCTACACAACCCTTATTTTATTTCTCCACATTTACCCAAAAAAATCTTTCCCTTCATGGTTTAAGGAAAATAATGATTTTTTCTGTTACTCTACATCAAACACAATTTTGGGGTCAGGGTCAATGATGTCTTCAATGATCTTCTCATTACACAAATGAGGAATTCAATGGCATAGAAGGGCTGACTTGCACAACCAAAGTCACACAGAATACCAATGGCTGAGATGGATAGTCCAGCCATTTACTGTGTTGACACTAACTCTGAATTTGCAACTGTACTATCTGAGCCTGAATCCTACCAGTCTTACTATCTTCAGGAATCACATGACCTGGAGTAGACTATGGAAATATCTGTGTCTTAGTGTCTAGTTTATAAAATAGGAACAATTACAGTCACTTTATACAAGTGATATGTTATAAGGTATGCTAACATACAGATGACTATGGGCCCAGCAGGTAGAAAGAGTTGTAGTGTGAATGATTACTTCTATGGATGACCTCTCTCCGTCTATTCCTTGGCTCCCAGATTTCCTGGTTCATATTTGCTTGCCCGAGTCTGCTTGATGTCTAGATGCTCCATAAACATCTTAATTAAATAATTTCTTCCCAGTCTATTATTCTAGTATAGCTCAGCTGTACTTGTATACTGGTGAATGTCCTCATCCCAGAAAGTGTAGGATTTTCTCCTGGATCTAAATTACCCCAACAATTTTCTCGCCTTTTGCAGCTTTCTATTTAATTTCCTTGCCCTGCCTCCTGCACCAACTCAAGCAGACATGATACAGTTGCAGATATGATGAACTAGTGATTTTCATTCACACGTACTAAAGGGTGCTAAAGTTGACATTCATGTGCAAGCAGGACTTTGATGAATCTCTACCCACAGTGATCCCTCACTCTAGTCAGAAGGAAAGCACATTAACACGAAATTTGAACAATGCAAGAAGCATTGCTAGATATGTATTTTTTATTGTATTAATGAAAACAAAAATGGATTATGGATGGTATGGCAAAGCAGGAAATCCAAAGCTCAGCCTATTTGATCTAGTACTAAGGGTATTGGGATAATCAGCTGGCGCTGGGGACAGGGGAGGCACTTTAATTGGCTACAGGAAAAGTAAAAGTAAAATGTCTATCAAAATAAAGTAGCAAATAGTAAGATAGAAGGCAGTGTGGTGTATTTTTGAAGCACAAATGAGGTGTTAGTCATTGAAGGATATCAAAATCAAAATCAGAAGTAACACAGGAAATTAATTTACCATTCTTACAAGTTTCTCTGTTTAATTTGAATATTGCTTTCTTGGAAAAGTCCACTGCAAATGTTCTCCACAGTCACTACCTTCAGGCTGAAGTTGACCATATTTGGTTTGGAGCTTCAGTGATCACACAATTCATCTTGCCTCCTGTTTGTTTGTTTTTTTTTTTTTTTTGCCACTTTTCTGTGAAATCAAATGTAACTTAGCCCTTTTTAGCTTAATTATTTCCACATCTATATTTCTTTTAATCTATTATCCGGTGTGGTGGGCAGAGTGTACCACAAAATAATCTTTACTGTCAAATATCAATCTAAAGAGAAATTAAACTTTCTAACCGGTTAGTATGAAATGGTAATTGGTGTCCAGAAACTAAACAGTAGAATTAAGGATAAAATTAATATTTAAATAAGGCAAAGCATGAATTTTTTCCTAATGCTGTCTGTAAGTGGGGAAAAAAACCTCCAAAGGATTAATTTATTATTAGAGCATTCAAATTATAGTTGACTGAGATTTTTATTTGCATCCAATGGGTTTATTTAGCCCCATAACTATTATTAACAAAGAAGTATCTACTTATATTATATAATAATATACATACACGATTCAATAATCTATAGATGCTTTTAATAATCATTTGGTCTGTAAATTTTCTTCATTGATTCTGTAAAAATATCCCCAGTGTTTCTATGAGCAAACATTTGAGATTAGAGTCATAAGGTTTCCCAACTACAAAATCCTGTGGCTTATCTGTGACTGTACAAAAGCAGCTGTGTTACACAAAGCAAAATATTGTGGTCAACAATATTTTGCTTTGTGTAACACAGCTCAACTCAAGCAACAGAATTAACCATTCCCAAATGCTAGAGGTTAGATATTCAAATTCAGAGAGTGTTAGCGAGGTAGGGTTCTGGTGAGGGCTGCTGTCTTAGATTGTAGATGGCTGTTTTACAGGGAAGCCAGAGGGAGCGAAGGAGGAGGGTCTAGGAAGAAGGTGAAGCAATGATTTAAAAAATAGGAAAGGAAAGGAAAGGAGGGAGGGAGGGAGGGAGGGAGGGAGGGAGGGAGGGAGGAGGAGGAGGAGGAGGAGGAGGAGGAGGAGGAGGAGGAGGAGAGAGAACTCACTTGTATTTGTCATGTAAACATGAGAGCACTTCGCTCCTGATCTCATCTAAACCTAAAATATCCTAAGCGATCTATTTCAGAATAGCATCTCATGGGAAGAAACAGAATGGGGACACAGTTCTTTGAAAGCATTCTCTGCAAGCCCCGCCCCATGCAGACTCAGCACTATCCTGTTACCTCTGTAGTCTGGCCATCTGTGTCACAGCTGTAGGCTGTGGGGGAGGTCTTGTTTCAACAACAACAACCCGTGGAGATGATTCAGATAGTGACACTGAGGGTGTCTCTGAGAATCTTAGAAAGGCTGTTGGGAGCACTTCCTTTCCCCTAAAATGTTGTGGATATTCAGAGCCCAACACTTTGCCCTGTCAGTCCAAGGTGTCTGGTAGCCTTTATTCATTTTGTCCATTTTATTCTTTTGAGTTTACAATCAAAATGCCTGTTCACAAAGATCAAAAATCTGTATCCAATATTTTAGTCACACATTACTTTCATCAAAAAAACTATTTTTCTTTCTTTTCTTTTGCTTTCTCCCTTCCTCTCTTTTGTTCCTTTCCTTCCTTCTCTCTGTGTCTTTTTTTAATTTTTCATTGTTTTATTTATAATCAATATCAGTACAGTATTTTTATTCATATAAAACATGTGATCAATTCCAGTAATTATTAATTAATTTCTAATCATCCTATTGCAAGGCTCTTATGATTAATAAAACTGAGCATCCTTTCTTCACTATTTTATATATTATGTTTCTTTTTTTTTTAAATTTTTATTGGATGTTTTATTTACATTTCCTATGTTGTCCCCTTACCCCATCCCCCACCCACCCAGGAACCCCCAATCCCCTCACCCCTTCTCCTTCTTCTCTGTGGATGTAACCTCTATCTACCCCCCCACTCCCACCTCCCCACCCTCAAAATTCCCACCCCCTGGGGCATCCAGCTTTCATGTGGTCAAGGTTCTCTTCTTCCACCTATGCCCAGCAGGGCCCTCCACTCTTACATATTCAACTGAAGCCCTGGATCCCTCCCTAAGTGCTCCCAGGCTGGTGGTTTAGGAGCTGTGGTTGGTTGGTATTGTTGCTCTCCTCATGGTGCCGCAAATCCTTTCAGCTCTCCTTCAGTCTTCACTCTAACTCCTCTATTGAGAACCCCATGATCAGTTCAATGGCTAGTTGTGAGCATCTGCCTCTGAGTATGTCAGACTCTTGAAGACCTCTGTTTCTTTTTTCTCCCTCTATTTCCTATCATTTTCCCTCTTCCTCTTGTTCCTATTCTTTTTGTCTCTATTTTTGTCTTCTCTTTAGTAATGTGAATAATTAGAGAATTTACAGAATCTTCATATCTGCCTCCTTTTCTTTGATCCCTTTCATTTCATCTTTATTCCCTCACATTTTACAATAATTATCTAGAAAGCGCCACATTGCTCCTTTAACATGTTGCTTACAGATTTCTTCTGTGAAATATTGGGTTGAATCCTCCAAAGATCTATCTCCCAATCACAAAACACCCAAGCTCTTTAGCATTCAGGAACAAGGTTGCTTTTCCTCCGAAAAATGTGTCCATTCCAAGGGAGACCTCCCTAAAATCATACGTAGCATTTCTAGTGTACATGTCGAAATTCTTTTAGCCTGGTACTCACCACCAAATTGCAAACCATCTTCTTTACTTTGATGTGAATGTCACAGCATCATTGTAATCCTTAACAATATCTATTTCATGTCATCAATCCAAAAAAAAAAAAAAGTAAAGGGAAAGAAAAGTCTTTAGACCTGTGCCTTAAATAGCGTAAGTGTATTTGCTGTCAGATCTATGGGCTGGAGGCCAAAGATTAAAGTTCAAGCAAGGTGGGTTTGTTATTCGGAGGCCTTTTCCTTTCTTCATAATGCTGCTTTCCTCACTCATATGGGCACTTCCTTATATGAATGGCTGAAAAGTGTGACTGTCCTGCATTGTCTCTGTTTTAAGATAACGAACCGCCATCAGAGTGGGGATTGGATGGGGAGTTTGTGGAGAGGAAACCAAGAAGGGGGGTATCTTTGAAATGGAAACGAGTAAAATGGTTTAAAAAATGAATCAAGTAAATAAGAAATGATAAGGAATCTCATCATGATGCCCCACACTTCCCCACCCTCACAACAACAGCTAAGTCTAATGATCTCACAAGAACCCCCCTCCAAATATCACCACAGTGGAGGTTCATACTTTGATACATGAATTTTGGAAGGACACAAGTTACCTCACAGAACGCATATATTTCTAGACACTTTCTGTTCATCAACAGACACATCCTCACTATAGAATATTTTTTGGAACAATTTATGATGCTAAAAAATTGTTATATATTCTTTTATCTTTAAGTTGCAAAGTTCATTTTGTGAATGCTCCTTAGGGTTGCTTAGTGAACACTCTGCATAGCTACTCCTAGCATAGGGTACCTTGGTCTCAGAACTTTTTACATAAGCAGTAACTGCTAAGAAGCATTAAATCTGAAGTTAGATAAGTAAGAGAAAATTCCTCTTCTAAATTATTAAAAAGGACTGCCATCTCAGTGAGTACATTATATGGTTTCAACCGATAAAATTCAATACTCACATTGAAACTACAAACTTGCCTACAAACATTGATATACTGTTTGAGTTTGACCATAATTATTAGTAAAACCAAACAAAAAAATCCCATGATTTTAATAAAAAAATGGGAGAGCTTTTTAAATGCAGAATTTAGACTTGAAATAAACATAAATAGATCTGTATGTTCAAAAGTCTAACTTTAATAAAGGACATACTTAAACCGATCTGAATAAATAAGTATTCATCTTGTAAGATAAAACTTAGTGGATATAGAGATTGCTCAGTGATTAAGAGCATTTGTTGCTCTTCCAAAGGAGCCATATTTTAATTTGAAGCACTGACATAGCAATTTACAACTGTCTGTAACTACAGTCACAGGGAATCCAAAGCCCTCTTCTGTCTTTCTTGGGCACCAAGCATGCACATGGTACAAAGACATACATGCAAGAAAAACATCTATATACATAAAATAAAATTTAAAAAAGAAAAGGAAAAAGGAAAAAGAATTGATAATTAACTATTTTATATATATATATTCTTCCTTAAATTCACTTTTAATCTATGGTGTTTAAATTTAAACTTTTATCTCTTGTTCATTCAGTGTGACAAATTTTACACCAAATATAAAATGCCACTCTGTGGTAGGATCTAATTGATGCTTAAAATAAATTGCTCCTCTGTAGACTGTTTTCCCAGTGGATTGTAGACTCTTTCCTATTACATTTGAAATATTCTGGTTTCCTACAGTTTAGAAAGTGACACTCTCAATTTCTAACTGATAATACTGATGATTGACTATTGTTGACTATCATAGCTAACATTTTCTTTTAAAATATGAATATACTAACCCTTACTTTAGGTCTTTTGAAAATTTGAGCTGCACAAATGTAAGGTGGAACAGGGAAACGATCACAAGGCTTTTTTCAAAACTGAAGGAAATGGCTTCTGAAGGCTTATTTCAAACTTTAACTTTCTAAAATGAAATTGCCCAGATTTTAGAAGTTAAGAAATTAATTAACTAGTTGATTCTTGTTTCATGGCTTTAATTTTTCAGCACAAGGTTTCTCTCTGTAACATCCCACTCTGGCCTCAAAGTCACAGAGATCTGCCTGTTTCTGCCTCCCAAGTGCTGGGGTTAAAGGCATATGCCACCACACCTGGCCAATTAATTATTTAATTAAAAATGAGCAAACAGCTGAGCAGGATTATTACATCACTATAGGCTCCCCCACTGTACCAACTTTATCTCAGTCATTATGTATTTTTTAACATGTTTCCAACATTTCTCCATATTTATCTCTTCAAAGGAAAAAATAAAAGGAGGATATCACTAAGAGGTTAAGGATTTCATTATAATCATAAAGGAGAAAACAGACAGAGTCCTAGACTTTTGGGAGAATATAGAGAGAACATGGCCAGATTGAACCAGATCATGTGAGGAGAGTGACGGGGGGGAGAGCAAGAGAACAAGAGGCTGGTAAGGCCAAGATGATTGAGTTATACAAGAGCCAGAGGAGGGAAGCCCAGTCCAATACCTAGGGTGTAGAGTTCAGGGTAGGAGGCAGGGTATGTCAGCTTGGAGAATCCTATAACAGGTAGAGACTACTGGAGGACATAGTAGCCAGGCTCTGCTTTGATATGTTACTAGACACTGAAGTTATCTGTTTGTTTTGGTTTCAGAACTAAAGTTTTTCTCTGGTGCTTTTTTAATTAAACTTATCTAAATTTTTTCATACACTACAACTGTATTTACATCATTTCCTCCACTCTGTCTTCTCTTTTGAAATGTTCCTGTGTCTCTGTTTCCTATATTCTCTCGAAATTTCCTGACCTCTTCTTCTTTAGATACTATACACAACACTTGCCCCTCCCCACCATGCACATGTAAATACAACTTGTTCATTTAGTGTTGTTCACATGTACATTCATTTAGGGCTGAGTACTTGGGACTGGATAACCTATCAGGGACTCCACCCTTGAGAGGACTGAATATTCCTCTCTCAGCAAGCGCTATTTACCAATAGCACTTCATCTAGGGTGGAGTCTTGGGAGTTCTACAATTCATGTGGCATGCCACATGATTAATCAACTATATTGTTGAGATTTTATGCGTTTAGGTTCCCTGTTGTACATGGAAGACACTATATTTCTGGAGATGTTCTAGTCCTCTGGCTCCTATAGTCTTCTGGTTCCCTCTTATGTGATGGCCCCAAGCCTTAGTAATGTACTGTAGATGGGTCAGTTGGGGTTAGGCACTACACAGTTCAATGTTCCCTAATTTTTGATCAGTTGTGGTTTTTTGTAATGATCTTGATATCTGCTACAAAAAAAAGCTTCTTTGATAAGAGGTGAGTCATACTCTTGTGGTTAGAAGCCTAAGGCTTTAGAATGCTCTTAGAGATTTAAGCAAGTAGCAGTAGTAAGTTCTGCTTTAGGGTCTATGACAGCTACAGAAACAAAGTTGCCTAGGTTTGCAGTACCAGACATGAATTTCCTCTTATTGAGCAGGACTGAAGTTCAATTAAATGGTTGTTTGTTATTCCCGAGATATAAGCACCCTTATTGCATTATTGGGAATGTCCTCACAAGTTCTTTTACTAATCACCTACTGTCTACATTCATCTGGCGTGCATAAGGATTTACTCCAATGTCTTCCCATTCTTTCAGGGGATTTTCTTTAGCGTAGACCATCTTAGTTATATTAAAGTAGTCAGTAAGTCTAGATTAATGCAAAAATATTTGGATATGATATCAATATCTGTAATTTAATGCAGCCTGTTAAAAGAAGAGTCTTAAATAATCACTATGATTTGGGCATAATTCATGGGATGTTTGAGAATGTAGGCAAGAGAGCACTGATGGAGTTAATGGATCCTGGAGAAAGCAAGCAAGTAAGAGGTCTTTCTTTCTTTTGTTGTTGTTGTTGTTTTGTGCTTTCCAGACACATGTATTTGTAAGTACATGTGATGACTCAATATTGAAGTTGGGAACTTCATAAGTATTCTTTATTCTTTTTAAGAGAGGCCATCTCAGTCAAACACAGAGCTCACAGATAATGCTGTCACCTAGCCATCTTGTTCTAGGAATCTTGGGCTTCTAAATATGGTATTATAGGTAAGCTACCACATCTTCACTTTTACATGGATTCTGGCGATTCAATTTCTGGTCTATTTACTTTTACAGAAAGTGTTTTATCTTCTCACCCCTTTCCTAGCCCTATAAGCAATAATGTTTTATTTAAATGCTTAATTGAAGTGTGGAGTGGAAAATTAAAGGTTCTTTGGAAAGTTGGTTGGATGATGTTTTGCTGGGGTAAACATAGAAGGAAAGTTTAGCTTAAGTAGACACAGGTGAAAGGCTAAGGCAGACTGGTGAAGGAACACTTAGCTGAAGCAGACACAAGAAAGGACACATGATGAAAGATTCTTCCCTAACAACATGCATGTTTTGGTCCACCTTACTTTTGTAGTTGAGCTACATTTTTCAAAATTCCATAGAAAGAAATGCACAAAAAAAAAACAAACAAACCAAAAAACAAAAAAACAAAACAAAACCAAAAAAAAACCTTCTGGTGGTGTGTTGCAGTTTCTTGCCACTTCATTGGACTAGGGCAGATTGGCAGAATGATGTCAGCTGAGACAGATACACATGTTGAGGGAAGACACATTCTGAAGTAAGACCTGTGGAGGACATGTGATATTTGGAAGGTATAGATAGGATTCAATGGACAGTGACAGATGCTGAGCTAGGCTTGCTTATAGAGCTAACTGTGCAATGCTGGTTGGTGTCTCACATCTTCGCTGATCCTTGCTTCACTAAGAGAAGTACAGCAGGAACTGTTGTTCCTGGCATTCCTGTTGGTGCTGGTCCCTCCTGGTGCCTTGTGCTGAGGCTGAGGCTGAGGCTGAGGCCTGGCTATCGCTGCTAGGTAGTGCCACCTTTGCTGATTCATGTTTCCTATCCTGCCTCTACTGAACTGGACTGCTGGTGTAACTGAAATGTTTGGGAGTAGATCAAGCTGCCACTAACCTATGAACTGAACTGCAGATTTCCAAACAACACAAACTAGAGTTGCTTCACAAAACATTTCTAAAAAGATCCACTTTCCCCCTATCCTTTCTTTCTTTTCCACTAGGTTTTGTTGTTGTTGTTGTTGTTGTTGTTGTTGTTTTTGGTTTTGGTTTTTGGTTTTTCAAGACAGGGTTTCTCTGTGTAGCCCTGGCTGTCCTGGAACTCACTCTGCAGACCAGGCTGGCCTCGAACTCAGAAATCTGCCTTTCTCTGCCTCTCAAGTGCTGGGATTAAAGATGTGTGCCACCACTGCCCGGCCTTTTCCACTACTTCTGATGGGTGGTAGGCTAGGAGGGAGGTTAAACTGTTGAAGAATCATCATTAAAAATAGGATTTGAAAACATTAAAGTTACAGAGATGCTTAGCAGTTCATGTCTTTGTCTCGCTCATGCTCATTCAGCCTGAAAGTATTTATGACTTGTTGATGTTTCTGTTTCCAAATAGTCTTATAAAGTAGCCCAAACATCTAAAGAGAAACAATGAGTTTACCTACATACTTCAGGGTCTGCTGTATTGCTCAAAAGTTGTTGTGTTTTTCTTCTGGAGGAAACCCAGTATTACTAAGCAGAAAAACAAAAATGGAAAAATCTATATGAAGTTGTAAAGTATAGCTGCATAGCTGCAATATAAATGGGAATTATTGATCTTTAGCTAACCAATCCAACCTCACAAGAAATCTCCTGATGTACATAATAAACAGGTTGCTTTGTTCTGACACGTACAGCTACTTCTCCGTGGCAACACTATTATAAAACATGCTAATATCCATTCCTCAGAACATATCCATCTTTAACAATGAAAGTTTTACAATAAGAACATTAATTCTTTTTGAAGACCTAATGATTTAGTAATTACATCTTCAAAAGCAGACACTGAAATTTGACTAGTGCAAAAAAAAAAAAAACCAACAAAAACAATCCTTACAAGAAAAACTGCTAAATCTTTTTGGGGAAAATACGACTTGTTTTGATAACAAGAGTATGTAAATTGCTATTAAATCGATGATATAGAGGAAAAATGAACTCATTTTAATTACATCTTTAATTTTAATTCAAGTGCCTCTTGATAGCTTCCCAAATTAGTTTAAGCTGTAAAATAAAATTTCACGTTGTCAATCTATTTTTATAATTCTCTTCAAGAAAGAAATTACATAGTCTATAATTTATTTGTAGTTTCATGTCAATGTGTATGAGAGAGTGTATGTTTGCTCATGTGGTGCATGTCCATGGATGGGTGTGTGTGTGTGTGTATGTGTGTGTGTGTGTGTGTGTGTGCATGTGCTTGTACATGGGTATGTATATGGGTATGGATACTTGCACTTGCAGAATGCAAAGGAAGATATCCAGTATCCTGCTCATTCACTATAAGTCTTATGAACTCCTTGCACTCCTTGGATCTCTCACTGAACCTGTAGCTAGCCTGGTGTCTAGAAAACTCAAAAAAAACTTCCTCTCTCCACCACCCACCATGATGGAGTTAAAGGTGTTAGAAATAAGAGGAGACCAAGACTTAACTTTTCACTGACAAAGTGTGCCAAAAGAGTAAACACACAAAGACAGGACATGTATTTGGTTTTTATTTTAACTGGGGGTAACCGTATCTTTTCCCTCATTGGCTGGGTCCCAGAGAGAACTCTAAGTATTATTCATTTGGCTAGTCTGGAAAGAATTGGCTCACAGGAAACACGAGGAGAAGGGGAAAGGGGTCATTGTTCCCAAGAGAAAGGAGTCATTGCTCCTGGCCATCAAATTCTGGAAAGCAGCAAGAGCCTTTGTGTAAACAAAGATTATGCTAGGTGTGTGTTGGGAGAGGAGATTAAAACATTTGAGTAAAAATCTTTACAAGATAAAAGATTTGAATTTCTCATTCTAAATCCAAGTTTTATAGTATAGTGAAAAAGATTCATAATTGATATTTCTTACACAGGTACCTGTGGCCACTGAGGCCAGTCCTGGAATGTGACTTCAGCCCTCCTGTTTAATATTCAAGGAAGCACACCCTCCCATAAAGCCATCTTTATGGTCTCCATCTACATTTTTTATTTAAATATAGTAAATTGCATTACTAGTGTGATTGTTATTCTGACCAGAAATTTGGGACAGATTTAACCATATAATGGTTGCTCTGCACCTCATTTCCTCTTTGAACACACTCTTTTTTCCTCTGTTTTCTAATCAAATATGTACCTTATTTCTCTGAAATGAAGATAGTAAGCCTATCACTATACACAGTTAAACTTTTGTTTCATTCTCTCTAAAACGTTTAGCTTCACGTGTGTATGTTTGCACATGTGGTGTATGGATATGGATATGGGACGATGTTGCACATGTACAGGTCAAGGAAGACATCTGGTATACCACAGCCATTCTCTCTAAAGTTTAACTGTGATTTGAACTTACCTTTCCCTCTCTTTTGAGCTTTTCTGATGATGATGAAGTCTGCTATCAGCTTAATTGCTCCCTTTTAGATAGGCTTTTATCTCTGTTTGACTCCAAAAGCTTCTCTAGGTCCTTGATAGCCTGCGTTTTCTGCTACAAAATGACCAGCTAAATATAATTTGCTTTGTTTTATTTATGAAACGATCTAAATATGAGAACTCATTTTCAGTTGAATAAATTTTTCCATCATTATTTCAAAGTGTTTCTCCTCTTTCAACACTGTTATGTTCACAGTGTCAGAACTTCTAGGCTTATTTTCTCTATACCTTCAAAACTTTTAATATTCACGTTCTTTGGTTTCTTCCTCTCTGCTATATCTTATATGCTTCACCTTTCCAATTCACTTCTTTTCTCTTTACCTTTGTCTTTTGTATTCTATATGTGTTCTATTATGCTTTTATTTCAATGACTATATCTTGTTATTTGATGATGAAAATTTTGGATTGTAGGGCTTAGGTATGTAGCCCAATAACTAGCATTTAGGAAACCCAATATTCCACTCTAGTTATTGCATAAATTGATTTATTGCATAAATTAATTATGATGGTTCATGTTTGCAATCCCAGGCTTTCAGATGCAGGAGGATAAGAAGTTCAGTGTCATTCTTAGGTAAATAGTAAGAGTCCAGTGTAGTATGGGCTACCTGAGTTCATGTTTCAAAAAAAGTAATAAGGAAGGGATAATAAAAGTAGGGCTTTGTTACTTTCCAGAAATAAAGCTATATTACTGACATAGTAATCCCAAAGATGAAGTTCCCATCACCAGACTACAAGACATGTAAGAGAAAGAAGGCTTTACTTCTCACGACCCTACTCCTTAGTCTCTAGCCTATATATAGCATAGTCTCAATGAATATTTACAATAATAGACTGAATGTAATCCAAGCAAATGTTAAACTCAACAGTCTATCTTTACCAATTATCAACAACTAAATGTAGTGATTTTAAAACTATTGTGTAAAAAATAATAGAAAACAAATACCTCTTCTGAAAATTCAGACTGATGTATCTATTTATGCTCAATGTTTCTGACCCTGTATATTTAGGGAACTATCTTCAAATCTGTATTTCACACATGAAATCATAGAATGTGTGATTTTGATTTTGCAAGTCCAAAAAGCACCTATTTGGAGAGAGAGATGAGTCAAAAATTTTCTCTGCTGTGTGGCTTGGTCAGTAGCAGCTACATTAGAGGCTGGCTGGAGTGCAAAGGTTGGGGAGTAAAAGCTAGATAATAGAAAGTTCAAGAAAGGTCAATATTGATTTGAAGAGCTTTCAAAAGCTACATTGCTATTAACACTGTAAATAAAATATGCTTGGTCATTTGTTCTTGAAAAAAGCTGCATTGTATAGTATGTAATTTTTATTCTTCACACAAATTCATTTATTATGATATTGGTCTCGTGTGTGTGTGTGTGTGTGTGTGTGTGTGTGTGTGTGTGTGTGTGTGCTTTTATATTTTTAGGGCTTTGTGTTGAATTTTGTAGCCTGATAGAATGATAATGCAATGCAATTTAGCTTAATATCTATTTTGTGTTAGATGACAGTTTTATTAAGCAGAACCAATAATCATTGTCATTCAGACTCATAATGGCCCATTATAAATGGTCTCGTTTTCCCTAATTTTAATTTTACCTCTTAGAATATGCCTTTCTCGAATTGTTAAAATGGTTACATTTGGTTTCTTTTGTAAATATAATCTTAACAATCACTATGGAAACATAAGTCATCTAGTACTTCAGTCCAACTTTCAGTGTATTTAATACAAAGCTATTTTAGTGTCTTGGTTCCTCTTAATTAAAATTTCAGACTAGTACATTTACATCCTTTACATTTTGGATAGTTAAGATTGAGGTAAGTATACTTTCTTCTTGGGATAACACTTCTTGATTCCTGCAGTACCTTGGTGAGGGTTAACACTCAGGTGATATAACCAAAGGACTTATTCCAGATAGCCTCCAGAGGAGCTGTGCTGACAAATCCTTAATGTGATGATTAATAATGATTGTCAATTTAATAGGGTCTAGACTCATCTGAGAAACGAATCTCTGAGCAAAGAATGCTTGTGATGGAATTTCTAGGTTAATTGATATGGAAAGGTTCATCCTAACTGTGCATAATAACATTCCAAGGATTGGGCTCCCAGACTGAATTAAAGTCAATGGGTAAGGTGATGAGTAACATTTTTTTAACTGTTTCCTGAATTAATATGCAATACAATTGGCTATTCCACACTCCTGCACCATGACTGCTCTCCTGTGACTGAAGTACTTCAAACTGTGATCCCTAATAAACCATTTCTTCAGTAAGTTGCTTTATCCCAGCAAAGAAAAAAGTAGCTAATACAGACAGTCTGCAGAAGACGTGTGGTCACTGTCAAAATTTTGACCATATGACATTTAGGCCTTCAGAGCTGGTTTATAGGACGAATGAAGAACAATTTGGAGGTATGTGTGTTAGAAAAGTCCCAAAATGCTGTTAGGAGGGGTAAATTTACTGCTCTGGTGTAAATTTGAAAGTCTTAACTGATAAGAGAAAGACACCTTGTTACTAAGCTAAAACAGTAAGGTGTTTCTACATATCCAAAGAATTTTATCTGAGAGTTACTACATTTTGATAATAGTTAGGGTGTGTTCAGTTCTGATAATTGTAAGATGAGATGGGAGATTGGATAAAGAAACCGAACCTGGTACGAGTCAAATATTTCCAGGCAAGGTGGGCTTGAGAGGGTCTCCAGTTTTAAGGGAATTTTGAGCAGTATCAATTATCTATTGAATGTTATATAGATTGCTGAGCATGATTTCATGTAGCCTGTGTGACTTCCCGAACAGGGGAGTCACTATTATTCTAAATTTACCCGGAGGAGACTAAGTGCAGGGAAATTATCTCCTATCCACACAATTACAAGGTGGACGAAAGCGTAAGCTTTTTTTTTTTCTTTCACATCAGAGAGTTGCTTTTTTTTTTTTTTTCTTACAGACAGTGCACATCTCGAAAGCTGTGGCTGCCTGGGAGCAGAGTCATCAGGTCAGAAAAGTTAAAAAAAATTAGAGGTTGAAGGTCATCTTGAATACAAACTTTGCCAGCTTTATATGATTGTCCAGGGACCAGCATGCAACAATTACTTAGAATTCAAGGCAAGCCATCTCCTTTCAGCTGCTGTCGTGGGCACTATAGGTGGCTCCTGTTGCTTGTGAGTAATAATTCTTTTTCATCTATACATGATTAAATGTAACTTTCCTCTACAAATTTGTGCCTAGAAGAAGCGAGGATTTAATGCCAAGCATTCAGCGGTGTGCAGGAGGACATCCGATCTACTCAGGGCTGCATAGATACTATGTCATCCAAGACTACATTATAGAATTTGATTGCATTTATATCATTCACTTATTTATGCATTATGTTAACAAAAATGATACTACTTATTCTTCTATTTAATAGGATTGGGTCCTGTACATTGTATGAGGAACTGATTCACATATTGTGTAGGGTACCTTCTATGTCAGATTCCTTTCCATGCTTGGCTAAATGTCCCATGTGGGACCATGACTGTTGTTTAGACACAGCTTACGACATTATACAAGAGTGTTTATTTTACTTCTTTTCTTTTCTTTTCTTTTCTTTTCTTTTCTTTTCTTTTCTTTTCTCTTCTCTTCTTTTCTTTTTGAAGCACTCTTGTTTGTTTTAGTTTGAATGTGAAGCATTTCCATTGGCTTACGTGTTTGATCACATGTTCCCCAGATAGTGGTGTAAGAAGGTTGTGATATCTTTCGGAGGATTTAGTGGAGTCTTGCTGGAGGAAATGGGTCACTGGGGGAGGCCTTGAGGTTTTATAGCCAGACTCCAGTTCCTGCTCATTCTTGGCTTCCTGACTGTAGAGAGATTGAGACCATTTGGGAACAGCACGCCTTCCCTACCATGATGTAGTATGTCCTTTTCTGAACTGTAGGCCAAAAGAAACATTTCCTTTCTTAAGTTAGTTATTGTCAGGTGTTTGTTCCAAGAAATAAGAAAAATAACTACCGTGCATACAGCATCTGTTTTGTCTCATGGGGAAATTAAACTCACTTTCCTGCCGCCATTAGGCTGATCCATATGAACTTACATGAATGATGGTTCATTTTCTCACTGCTATGGCAAAAAGCCTCACATGTTAGGCACATTGTGTTTTTCTACCAATAAAGATTATTATACATGCCAAACATTTTATTTTTCCCATAGTCAGTTTTGAGTGATGTCATACATTTTATAGATACACAGACTGAAAAAAGTTTGTTAAGCAGGAATTTGGGATCATTCTTAAGTTTATTGAGGAAGAACAGCATATTATCTTAAAACTAAGACAACTGTCTTATTGGGCCACAACATGTGTCCGCAGGTAAAGATGATTGCTTCAGAGACTAATTACCTGAGTTAGTTCTCTGGAACTGGTTCCCACAAGTTATTTTCTGATCTACACACACACACACACACACACACACACACACACATGCACACACGTGCATGTATACACATGCACATACAAACATTCACACAAATGTGCATATATATACAAGCATACACAGAGTAAACAAGTGCAATTTTAAAATTAAAAACCCAGAACACTATCGTTCAGTGCTTGACTTGATATGTTACCGTAACTCTGTTGGTCAGAGCATGCTTATCTGTCTGCTTTGTATTTTGATTATTCAGTTTTCTCTGTGCACAAATTACAATCTGATTGATCTTTAGCCCTCTGGATTTTGGTTTTGTTTTATTTTAGGCTCACCAACTGACTGCAGCTGTAAATTCAGCTTGCCAATGTACACTATTGCTCACAAGAGGGCCAGCAGAGACAGTGGGGATGGACTTATTCCCATCCCAACAGCAAGGCAGCTTTCTGGATCTGTTACTGATCAGCTACAACAGCTTATTCATCCAATGAGGACATCTCAGGAGAGGCCAGTCTCAGTCAAGTAACAGAGGTTACAGGGAAACAGTGCAAATTATTTGGAGCCATTGCCTTATTTATAGATTAAAGCCCAATTATGGTTTTCACTGTTTAAGTCCTAATAGCTGAGATGAGTTATGTGTTTCTTTTATACTTGTTCCCTCTTAGATCTGGTGTGACTTTTCTCTTCTTTAGGGTTCTTTCCCTTGTTAAATTGTGTGCGTTTTCTGAGCAGTGAAATACCTTTTTATTGTTATTTTGAGGATGTTAGGTATGTACCTAATTATCCCTTGGAGAACATCAGAAGAAAATGCATTTTCCCACATACAGGAGTAGCAAGAAAGAATTAATACACAATTATACCATTAGTGGAACCCCCAGTGATAGATTTCCTTTATCTTTACAATCAAATGTTTTTACTCTGGGTTACTGTTTGCTTTTCTATTACCAAATTTAAAGCCTAAGGTTGCTACACCTTTCCATCTGTTTGAAAATACCATTTTATGTTACATGCGTTATCCATTAAAAGAACTGATTAATTAGGAATCTATTCATGTATTTGCTCATTTGTTAAAGAGGAAAAAACTAAAACTCTACTACATTTTCTAGTTTTGGCTCTTATTTAATGTATAACATTAAAACACACTCTCAAATCAAGTCTTATATTTGAAAACATGAGAAACAGATTACAAAAGCATGGTCACAAAACAAAATTTCGAGACAGTGAAGCGTTCAGGTACTTAGATATCTATCATACACTTAATTATTGAGACCCCACTTGTGCCAGGGATTTCATAAGGTATAAGAGTGGGTAAACACAGATTATTTCTTCTGCAATACAAATTCCAAAGAGGAATGATAACATATATGTGAAAGCAAATGCATTCAACTCAAGGTGAACAGATCTTGAATAGTGGCACCTACAGCCACCCTGAAACTATTCACTCAGTGGATAAGACAATCAGGCAGATAGTATGTGGTACTATCTCTTTGGATTAGGAATACATTTTGATTGCTGTCAGGAAAACATGTTTTATGATTTTTGGTCAATTAGCTAATTTTTAAATTACCTCAAGTCCATATGATCTTGTGTACACATAATCTAGAATTGGAATGACGCACAGGATAAATGAATGGCAGAGTACAGGCTCAAACGGATCAACATTTATAAAAAATTAACGTGAAAGTAGAGTCTAATCAACTGCAAACTATAGAATAGGTTTGTGGAAACTCAGTAGTTTGAGTCTGGCTGTGACAATCTGATTTCATTCTTGCATTCCTAGTCATGTTGTCCCCTGAGGAGAATTTTGCAATAATATCTTACCCGTGTGTTTGTCATTTTCCAAAATTCTTGCTAACAATTTAGCAAAGCGGAAAGAAGTTTCAGCATTGTTAGTGTTTTCTAATCTTCTCATTAAGTAGGAGGTGTCGAAGGAACTTTTATTTGCCTGATGTAATTGTCTTCTCTAGGGCTTACTGCCTCAGTCTGTTAAGGTAGGCCTTGTCCTAGAAGTTTCTAGCCGCCATACAATCCTATCTAGGCCTAGAATGTTTCCAGCCTCTGAGACTTGCTGCTGAATAAGCTCACCCTTTCCTAGTTCTTTCTGAGCTCCTGAGAGCTGGTTCAACTCAGCTGTTCTGACTCAAACTTTGTTCTCATCTGACTGATTCAATCTGGCTTCTCTTAGCCTCTCCTGAATTGCTCTGCTTGACTTCAAACTAACTCTGGCAATCTGTTCTAATCTTCTGGCTCTTTCTGTCTTCACCTACGCTTAGTTTGTTCTCTCTCAGCAACTTGTCTCTGTACAACTGTCCCAGGAAAGCTGCCTCCTTTCTCTCTCTATACCCCTTAAGTAATTTCCCTTTCTTTTCTTCTTCTCGTCTCAAGAGAGTTGGGTATATCATATTTTGTCAAATCCCTCCACCCTCATGATTTATTTTTTCAAATTACTCTATATCGGGATCATAGCCCACTCCCTCCTCCTCCTCCCAGTCCCACTCTTACAAATCCCTCCTGAGCTGCTTCCTTCCCCCAGAGAAGGGGAACCCCCTGGGTACCTCCCCACCCTGGGATATCTAGTCCAAGCAGGTCTAGGCACATCATTTTTCACTGAGGCTCAAATCTTTCTCTGATTCGTCATTTTGTCTGCTACTCAGTCAGATACCACTTTCAAACATGGGTACTTCCTTCTACAAACTGACTTTACCTTCATTGTTCGGTATTAAAATTGTATCCTAAGGGCTGAGCCACATCACACTTACAAAGAGTTGGTTTCAGTAAATAACACAATCTCAGACTTCATGGTGTGATCAAATATACAGTAATAAAGAGGCTTCAATAGGGTGGTAAGGAAAGGCAATTTGCGTAAATGATGGGTTAACAATGTAAATAATGTTTTGGGAAATTTCTTTGTTTTCTACACATTTAAATTTCTTGTTGCAGTTAAAAGTTCTTGTCGGTTGTGGCACTTAATATAACCTGCCATTCCACTTCATGGACAATGCGGGAAGTCAAGGTACAAAATCACTCCACAACTGATAAAAGACTATGCAAGAAATGATTGTCATTTCTGAGTTTCATGTTTATTCATTATGGTCCCATGTAAATCTTACTAATGCATTAAGTGCAGTGGTTTTGCTAATGTTATGGTGGGTTTTTAATATAACAACTTTGCGGATTTTCTGTGGAATATTATAATATTATAATCATCTCTAAATAGTTTTTATTCTTATGCTAAGGAGACCCCAGAAAACAGGCAAGTTTGGTACCTTTTTCATTCTGCATATGTTTGTTTCACCAGCTCAGGAGTAAACATGTGTACCTGTTTTTTAACACTTTTTAGGAGAGAATGACATAAGTTAATGCTTGATTCTTATGGGCTCTCCTAATTGTATTACTATATCTTGCAATTTGAGTATCTCAGTCTAATCTGATCATTTACTGAAATTGAATGAAGGAAATATACACTGTGTACTTTCTCTTACTATCCTAATGAATTTCACGATGGCAAGTTTTCTTATTCGCTCTCGCAGGAGTTACAAAAACAGTTTTTTTTACTAGCTGTGACTTGAAATTAGTGATGTGTGACGACCACCATGCCTGGCATCATGATCTGAGCAATACTGGGATCTGATTAGGACACATACCCGCTTGTAGTTTCTCAGTACCCCTAAACTATTGTCAATCTATATCTTGATGTTACTCACCCACTGTAGCTCTTTCAGATTTTGAGTTTAGTATTGGGTTGTTTAGTTCTCCTTGCCTCTACAAGGTGTTAGTTAAGTATTGTTGAGTAAATGCTGCAGGCAGGAATAAAGGAAACAGCCACCAGCACCACTAGTGCAAAGGTGGCACAAGAGTGTCTAACGGAGCACAGATGGGTACTTTGGAGAAGCATCTCTGACTTATTTTCCCCCAAAGTCATTTGTAAGCTATGCTTATTTATTTTTCACATGAACAATGAAAGAAACTCAATTTTCAAAAGAAGATGAAACTTTATTTCTTAAACAATTCTTGTCATGGATCTTTATGCATAGGAAGCTTTCGGGAGATCTCTGAAAATAGGAGTCAACATCAGGTGGTTATTTGACCTGGGAGACTAAATCATGAGACAATGTCTCCTTTCACTACATTGAGGGGACCCCTATAAGTGTGCAGAAACAGACATATGACATGAGATTTAAGTGAATAAATACCAGAAGGGCCTGAAAGCAAGGACTGTTTCCAAGTGTCACCATCTAGAGGGAGTTATCATTAAATTTCAGCAATACCAAAGGAAATTGTGCCTTACCCAGTTCCCCAAGTTAGTTTATTCATATCTGATGATATACTGACTATCTCTTATAGAACAGACACTGCTCTAGGTGTTAGGGGCACAGCAGTGGTTACACCCACACACTTTGCCTTTGTGCTGCTGATTTGCTGCAGCTCACTATGCTTGTCTCTTCAGTGGCTGAAGAATTATTTTTATAGCCATGAGGTGCTGGTGCAAAATGAGAACGATTATCCCTAAAGGGCTATCATCATCCTGGCTGAAAGTAAATGTCTAGATATTTCAGTCTGATGAAAAACTGAAAAAGCTCCCACATCCTCTGAAGATGTAAAATGTGGGTTCAGATTCTAAGGCTTTCTTCTCCCCTCATGGAAGCTATCTGTGTGCTTAAGCAGAGAGTTCATGCTAGACCCAGCTGTGAGTGCCTAAAGGTGAAACACCCTATTGTTTCAAGTGGAAATGTAATATATTTCTTATCTTCTTAATCAGGGATTTATTTTGCTCACTTTGACATTTCTAATCTGTATTTCAAACTATAGAAGCACAGTGATCAAACCAAAAACCACATATATTTTGGATATTAGATAAACTGACTTTCAGATTCACTTATTAGCAATTAAACCATGGACACATTACCTAACATATACAAGACTTGGTTTTCTCTGTAACAAAATTGCTATAGTAGCTTCTACTTCCTTAGTCACAAAATTAAGTGATAGTTAAAATAAGGTTAGAGCACTTAATACTTTCTATTTATATATTACAATTATGGTATAAAGTATCTGTTCTTACTGGACACTGAGAAGCAGAGATCTGAGGTACACTTGATGACTTCTGAAAAATGTGCTTCTGCAAAATGGAAGTGTTCAACATTTTACAATATATAATAAGTGTGTAAAATGATGAACAAGAGGTGTCTTCTCCACTATTTTTCCAATACAGTGTAGTACTTAAAATGTATTTCTTAGACTTTTTTCCTAATTCTATTACTGGTCCCGCTTTACAGAATAAAGTATGACAACTATCCAAAATCAACTTGCTTAACTTAAAAAGGGAACTTCTCTTAAACACACATCTTCCTAAATTAAAACCAAGTATAGCAAATTAGTCTGAAATAAGTTGTATCCATAAATAATACTCACAGGTACAAAACATGTTGTGAATGAATGATACGTCTTTTTTGTATTTATAGTAAAATAGTTTACGAGAAAAAATAGTTTATAAGTACGCACTTTGGAAAACTGAACAACTTTTAATTAAAATTTAAAAATTAAAAATGTTTATAAGCCAAGAAGCCAATGGTAGTTTCTTTACTTCCAAAGGTCAGGAGAAATATATGTATCATTAAATGTGAATTAAGAAACAAAAAATCCTTCTGGACATTTCCACAGTAAATTGACTTATTTTTTGGTCCAAATTTCTACACAGATGTGTAGTTGGAAAAAAAAACAAAATAGAAAAAAATGTTTTTATTATCAGCAGTTTAAATGTCCATGAGTTGTTCAATTGGCCTTTAAAATATCAAAGCCAAGATATCAAAATAAACATTTTCTTTCTCATTTATCAGATTGGTGAGGAGTTTACTAAACTCCAGGCTTGGTGTGTAAGAGATATAAAGCATGTAATAGTTTCTTTGATGTGACGGTATACACTTTTAAGCTCAGCATCCTAAAGGCAGAGATATGTGTATCTCTGTGAGTTCAAGGCCAGCCTGGTCCATAGCAACTTCCTGGACAGCTAGGACTATATAGTGAGACTTTGACTCAAAATCAAACACCCCAAAGAAACAAAAATAAAATTGTGTTTCTTGTCATATTTCTGGGATCTTCAGAAAAATAACTGTATCATGAAAATATATTTATGATTGGTGAATTGAAAAGAGAATTTAGATAATTCCAACTTTACACACTGCCCAGCCAAAGTTCTGATGTTTTTAGACATTACAGACTGCATTGAAAATAGTGTCTTATTTGTTTTCAAGACAGGAACCACTCATGTGAGGAAAACCAGCCTCAACGTCACTATGCAGTTCAAGGTTGACCTTGTACTTTTGACCCTCCTGACTCTGCTTCCTAAGAGTAGAATTACAGTCATATACCATCATACCTTGTCTTACATGATGCAAGGGACAAAACATTGGAAATAGCGTATGGTAGGTAAGCAGCTATCAACTGAGAAACATCCTCAGCCCTGCAAATATTTAGGTATGTATGACATACTCTTTCTATCCACCATGGAAAATGGGGGAAATCTAGGGCAAGGTATGTCCCCCAAACTCAGAGAGACACAGGTAAGCTGGCATAGCAACTATGAAACCCTGTGTTTTACACAGCATATGTAAAATGAATACTATTCATTTCTAAAGAAAAATAAAACACTCGAGGGAAAATAAATGTACATTGTAGATGTCAAAAACTCAGAAAATTTTAAAAATGTATTCTGCCTTCTCTACAGATACTATCCTATAATAAATGTATTCCAAACACTTAAGCAAATGTGTATTTGGGCACAGAATAACATGTAGGAAGGAGAACAAGAAAGAGTTAAACTTCAGGTGAAGAGGAAGAAAAGAATGAGGTAATGAACACATGAATCATGAAAGAGGCTATAAAAGTAATTGTCTTTCCAGTTCTAACTCTGTCATGGATTTTTCATCTTTTGGTGATAAAAATGCTCATATAAATATATTTAATAATGAAAGTGTAAAATCAAATGTGTAGTTTCATAGCTTTAGAACAGATGTTCTCACTGTTCTGAAATTTATTGACATGATAGACTTTGGGTCTGATTATATCACCATATAATGACTTTTGTATATAAGTTGTTTTTTTTTAAATAAAGAGGTTTTAATAAATTTAAAGAAAGAAAGAAGACTAATTCTTTTTTAATTTACTTTTTTTTAAATTATTCACTTTACATTCTGTTCACTGGCCCCATCCTGGTCACCTCCTCCCACAATATTTTCCTAACCTCCCCTCCCTGTCTCCTTTGAGTAGATTGGATCCCCCTGAATATCTCCCAACTCTGGCACAAGAAGTCTGTGTGAGGCTAGATGCATCCGTTCCCACAGAAGCCAGACATGGCAGCCCAACTTCGAGAACATCTACTGACTGGCAACAGCTTTTGGGATAGCCCCCACTCCAGTTGTTCAGGACCCACATGAAGACCACGCTGAACATCTGCTACATATGTGCAGAGAGGCCTAGGTCCAACCCAAGTATGTTAAAAAGGAGTAATCTAAAAGCACTGTAAGTTTATTTATTCTGTTTTGTCTTATTTCATTGTGTATCAATTTTAGTAGAAGATATTTTCATCTTGTATATGTTAGTCTTTGACTAAAATAGATCGTCCCCAGTGTTTCTGATGCTGTGACACAAATATTTGAGCTTTAAGGCACAAATAAAGGCAATTGATTTGTGACATTGGCCTCATGGGCTTGGGTTTTCTCAGTGAAAACTAGAGTTCAAAGTACTTGATTGAATTTCTCACTTGTTATGTTTAAGGATTTTGTTGGTTTGTTTTGAAACAGGGTTTCATGTAGCCCGAGCTGGATTTAAACTCACTAAAAAATCCTCTAATGGACTTGGGCTCTTGATCCTCCTGTCTCTATGTCCCAAGTGCTAGGATTACAAAATGCACAGCTACTTCAGTAAGTTGAATTTTTAAGAATTTTTACCTAAGTATGATTATTATGGACTCGGGAATGAAAGCAACAGTATTCCTATGTCTCTTTGCTATTTCATCTTAATATGCGATATTTATTGTTTTAAGACAAGTCTTAGGGTTTTCTTCTAATCTAAATATTGTAATGACAGTATCTGACACAAAATTGCTGATCCAATTCTGATATTAAAGTCTTTAAAGTAATTAGAGTGGAATGAATAGAGATAGAAAGATGCAGAGAGTGAAGGCAGGGACGATTGACTCCTTTTATATACTTTAACTTTCATAATTCTTCCTGTCTAGAAGTTGTTATATGTAGCATTAGTGTCTTCAATTATGAAGCTACTCTGTTCTCTTTCTGTCTACCTTCTGTTCAGAGAGACTCAGAGTAACCAGCTCTACAGCCACTATTGGGTGGCATGGTCCTCACTGTAAAACGATAACTATTCGACTTGTTCTATTACTCTGAAGATTTAGAACCGTTTTCCAATTGTGAACAATTAAAAGCAACAAGAACAACAACAAGAACAAACCAACTCTGTCTTATTGAAAACAGACAAGTGAACAAATAAATGTATTTTTCTCATCATGATAGAGTTAGGCCATTTCATTTCGTTCAAAAGCTGTGTTAAACAACCAAAGTCCAGAAGTTTGGAGCCATTTCTGCAAAGTCAGCTGCTCATGCATGACCTGCAGCTGAACCAGTGTTCTTTTGCATCACTCATAATCTTTGTATGTTTTGGGAGAACATTATCTTTTTGATACTTACGTAATAATCTCCTTAGTTTGGCAGATTGTCTCATTGCTTCTACACTGATCTAGGCCCTTCTCATCTGTTGGTGACTGAGATCCAATTCGGTATTGTGAAAACCCATTTAGCTTTTGAGACCTTAACAATAGTGTGAAATTGGATCACAATTAGTGTGGAAAAATACCCTAGTTGTAATCATTTGTCTCAGACTTCTTAATGGAAACTATTTCCTTGAAATGATTTATGGGTAACTGTCCACCACCAAGTCTCTTCTGAGGAACTTACTGAAGTACATTAGAATTTTATCATTCCTTGCAAAGACATGGCAAGTTTTGGGGAAACTTTTTGT
This sequence comes from Grammomys surdaster, assembly GCF_004785775.1. NCBI lineage: Eukaryota > Metazoa > Chordata > Mammalia > Rodentia > Muridae > Grammomys > Grammomys surdaster. Next base: position 731,602 of record NW_021620706.1, on the reverse strand, counting down.
TTCAGGGTATGTGTCTTTTAATTCTACCTTATGTTTGGTGTTTCAGAACACCTAATGGAGACTTGTCATCCTTAGAAAGCAAAAGAGGCTCATATATTCACTATTTTTTTAAACTCAGGACACATGAAATCATATAGTGAACATTTTTCTTGATAGCAGTTGTAAAATTAACTCATTATATTGGTTATTGTGTGTTTAATATTCATAAGGCTCTTAGTGAAAACTTCAAATTGATATGAATATAGTAAATGCCTAGAAATTATTAAGCATATATACTCACTATTGTATTCAAAAGAAAAAGAAATGCATGGCAACGTAGAGCTTTTTCATATAGTATCTGAGAAATATTCTCTTAAATGCTTTCATAAGTAAATAAATTGTGAATACAAATAGATTTGGGGAAATAGTCATTCTGTTAACGTGAGTACTAAATGTCTATCCAGAAAATAGATTTCCAAGTAACATATACATGAACATTTCACTCAGAATGAAACTGTATGGTCAAGTTTATGTTAAGAATACTTTCAAATATTTTCTCTCAAGCAGTTTTGAAATTTTAGGTTAGTATGGAATAATAAATTATATGATGAGTTATGATCCTTTCATAATCATTGATTACAAAGTGCTAATCAAACACATTTTCTAAGTAATATGTCATATAGCTTTCTTTTTCCAAAGTTATCATCATCTAATGACACTATTAACTATTAATACTCCTATTCAAGGTAGCTAGTGGGTACCAATTTTTTATATTTTAACAATCAATCTAAATTAGCTTCTTTTAAATTAGCATCAGGTTAACTTAGTCTAGATGATCTTTCACTGGGGTGAAATAAATAAATATCAACAAATTGCATTCCAGAAATATACTTACACTCACTTGCTTATTAGTAGCTATATATATATAGGGAATACCTGACTTGATTAAAAGGTAAAACCTCATTACCAATAATTTGCAGTCCGATCATTTATAATGTTATCTATTCAAAATGGCTACTCTTTATAAACTTTGGCAAAATGAATTTAAGATGTATGTTTTTAAATACAATGATAATTGTGTGAACTTCTTTCCAAGTCAGTCAAGAGTTTCTGAGAAAATTGTTTTTGGCTTGAATACCATTACACGAAGATAATCATCACTGTCACATCTGAAATTGTTTCTATAACATGAAAGAATAAAATTTTTATCATCATTAGTCACCTAGTAGGGAAATTGCTTCATATATAAACTTAGAAGACTGTTTTTATATAAATCCCATATTTTAAAGGTACTAAATAAAACCTTCTGTTCTGGGCTTTGATTTGGGTAATTTGATTTTCTTTCTACTCCAAGAGATATAAGTTGTTTTGGAAGTGAAGTCCAAGGATGCTCTATATAGAATCCCCAGTGTTCTCTGTCACTGAAATTCCCAGATGTCTAATTATTCATTTATTGGTGAGAAACTATAGCTGGCCAAATCATCTGCAGCCTACTGCCATATGTTGACAGCCCTTATCTCTAGTGCGTATTTGGTTTTTTCTTTACATCTAATGAATGTTACATATTTAAAGAACACATGGTGTGACTTGTTGGCTTCTCCTTCAGCAATGTTTTGTTGGAATTAGAATCTACAACTAACAGGAGTTCAGTGAGATCCACTCTCTAGAATTCAGAGTGAGAATCAACTAATGAACCCTCAGAACGATCAAGTTAGCAAAATGAACAAGGGCCTAAAGTATTTGCGTGGTTTCAGCCAACACAATTTAATTGTAGACATCTACCAAAAGGGAGTGCTGGAATATTGGAGAGAGATTATATTGACAGATGATATTAAATTATCGAGTAAGCAACATGATTAAAATTCAGAAATAAATTATATTATCCCAAATGAAAACAATAATATTACAAGAAATTTAAATTATTGTTGTTAATATCAGGTGTTATTTCTAAAGGGATAATAAGAAACAATTGAAAATAATCTTTAAAAATAGATTACATGATTTTGAGGAATCATTAATATGAATGTAGATGTGCATACGTATTTGCATGTATTTCCATTTAATTACATTGAAAATGCACAAAATCTTCCAGATCTAAGTTGGGTTAGTTTGTTCTTCTGATTTTCTTTAGATTTTGTACAAATGTTCATATATAATCGAAGGCACAGAGATAGTCATTTCCTGGTAATGAAAAAGAGTGTCATTCTTTAGGTCATGTGTTCCTGTCTGACATGAGAAAACACTAAGAGATTGTCCCTGTTCCAGTACATTCTAACTTTCACTCTAGGATGACAAGCTGGGTTGTACTTAATAATCTGACGATAATTACAACCAATAATTGAGGTGTATGACTTCACATCCAGCAAAATTTTTAGTATGTCATCTTTTAAGTTAGCTAGGAACTTAAGAAATAAATCTCTAAAATGTGTAAATACTAAGAAAATAATTATATGTACATTTATATTCCATCATATCTGTTATAAACTTAAGTTGTTCCATGAAAATATTTTCAACACATCCTTTAAATGCATCTTTACAAACACAACTGTCTTCGGAGAACTTGTGTTTTTGTGTTTGTATGTTTGGAAATCTTCAGGAGTGAATATTTCTTGTAGGATATTTAAAAGCCGAGCCTTCAAGCTGTTAAAGGCTTTTGGCCTTCATACTAACAGGGACTGTGCTCTGCTCTACTGCAGCGAACCAGTGATTACAGAAATGGATAGATCATCGTAGAACAAGATTAACTTGGAAGCAGGCATAACTGGCCAGATTAAAAAAGGCATGTGAAAGGAAAAGAAATATACGGGATGGTATTGCTCATGATAAATACCTCATCTGAGGATTTCATCACCATTATGTTGAATAGATACAGCTCTGACAATTGTTTAGCAATAAATTGCTTTGAGTTAACAGGTATGAAGTTTGTTCAGTTCCAGAAACACTCAAGAAGAGTATTTCAAGCACTGTGGGAAGTTCAGAAAAATGCTAAATGAATAAATAAAGGAAATGTTCTTGGGAAATGGCTTGGTGAATAAAGCAACTGTCACAAAGCTGCGAGTGATGCCATTCATCTGTAATCCCAGTTGTAGTTGGAGATGGGAGGCAAAGACAGGAGAAACCAAAGAAGCCTGAGGATCAGCTAGACAGGATACATGCTAATCATGCAATTCTGTGTCCAAAAAAGTGGAAACTGAGATAGCACCCCAATCATCATTTGACCCCCACAACTTCACAGCCACACACACACACACACACACACACACACACATACACACACATGCATGCACACACACATGCACACACACACATGCACACATGCACACACACACACACGCAGGCACACATAAACATCATATGCAATATACAACTTTTATTCATAGAGATAACAATAACAAAGCATAATTGATAGGAGGAATGCTCATGAATGCTAATATATCATATATAAATATATACTTATATATATTCTATATGCAAACATATAATGTATTTAAATATATACTTATGTATTATATATGTAAATATAGTATGTATGTATAATATATAAATATATAAATATATATATATATATGTATATATATATATATATATATTAGGGATAGCAGAATCTGAATAATGTATTTATTGCCTGATAGAATTTTTAACAAGTACTTAAGAAATAGAAACAATATCTTTGCATGGGCTGCTAAAATGGATGTACTGTTATTTTAAAAATAGCCCTTAGAAGGTATTGATCTACCCAGTAATACTTAGTTTTATTAAAAACTACAAACAGAGAACAATTGAGATACTGATCATTAAAAAAAAGGAAATGAGAAATGGTTTTATTTCTTAGTCAATATATTACTGTTGACTAAAAAAAAAACTATGAGACTTCTTTGTATGCTAGAAAGAATGATGTTGAAGTGTTCGTTTTTTAGTCAGCTTGCTGTAGATGCCACAACAGAGGACTGCTCTATAAACACAATGCATTAAAACAGTCATTTTTCAGTGATATGTAAATTGTTTGGACAGTTTGAATTTGTGGATCAGCAGAATCAGCAGATAGCGACACTTTTAAATTTGCTAAAAATCAATAGAAGATCAGTAAAATCCAATTTTCCTAAACCAAGCTGTGGCTTCAACTGAGCTAAACCATTTTTGATGCAACTGATAGATCTTTCTTTTCTTTCCTTTCTTCTCTTTTTTTTTCTAAAAAGGACTTTAAATGAATTTAGAATTGCTTCACTTTATTAGTAGCTGCGCAATGTGGGTGTTTTGGATTGAAGTGATCTGCTTTTTTTTTTTTTTAAATCGGCCTCGGTGCATCTGTATACACATTTTATTCTATTTTCAGAAGCTTAAGTTGTATTACCACTTAATTATTATTTGCAAATGATTTTTTTCCTCATTATGGGCAATTCCCCCTGAAAGCAGAATCAATTTCTGTTGAGTAGCAGTTACTCAGTATGTATTCTGCATTTGCAGTCTCAGAATGGAAGTTTTAAATAATGTATAGCTGGTCCCTTCCTAACAAGACACTCTTTATGTTTTGTTGTGATTTTGTCATGTTATACAAAATGTCCTTTGTCAAAGTGCTGCAAATCATATCAAGGCTTTTATCAGCTGCTTCGAATTCTTCTCTATGCCTTCTAATAGGTGGCTTGATGCCATTCAAAGCTTCTGGGTATTTGATTTAAATATTACATTTAAGAGCCAGGACCACATTGATAAGTTAGAAATACACTTGCATTCGTAAATTAAGATCAGTGTAAACATATTTTTATCCTCATTACAGATAGATCTAATGGTTATTTATTATTATTATTTTTTTTTGGTAGAGACTTGTAACCAGCCATAATCACTGTTTTAGTTCCCAGAGTGGTAATGAAGAGCATGTTCAATACAATAAAATATCCTCCTTATCTTGTTCCTGGAATTCCCTTGGTCTTCTAATGCAGCTGTTTTCTTGAAACTTCCTTCAAATCTGATGACAATGGGGAGAGAAAAGGTTAATTTCTGGAGAGCTTATAGCTTTGCGAGCAAGGAATTGCAATTTCACTTCCAAGTATGATTTCTAAAATAGACCATCGTAAAAAGATAAAACATCTAAGTAAATTTTGTTATGATGAACATGTCTCCCCCTTATGATGCCCTTCACTCTCCTAGCATCCTTCTACCGGGCTTTCTGACTGTGAAATCGCCTGTGTCCCCTGGCACACTCGACTTGCTCAGGGATTGATATTTATTTTCTGCTCTCCTTTTTATTGCCCACACATTTTGCTATTATGCCATGTCAGGCCCTTTGTCAGTCAACAGCATGTGTAGCCTTGTAGTTGGAAGGCATATGTCTGGGAGGCATAATATGTAACAGCAATGCATAAAATACACATCCACAGCCTCATTGGCTGGAGGAAACGATTTACCAAAGTTCTGTGATATTCTCTCTAAGTTAAAACACAAGATGTTAATTCTTCCTGTTTTCCAAAGAGCTTGCCATTATTATTGACGCGCCTCTGGCTTTATGGTTCCAGGATGCATGAATTATTAGTGCAGCTTGACATTTTTAAATCCCTAACTCTGTAGCCTAGCGCCTCACTTCCCGTTAGCTGTTATGGGCTTTAAGAGGCCATGCCAGTTGTTGATCAATGACTGCTCAGTAATTCAGAAGTGTCAACTTCTTTTGTGTGTTGAAAAAAATCGGTTATATACTATATAATACATTATTCAAATAATAATATAAAATGTTACTATGGATCTGAGGCTTAAAAGATATGCATTTTTGATTTTTTTAAATGAAGATATCACATTCTTCTGCTTCAACTTAACAATAAAACAATGTGATTTAAATGAAATTCAATTCCTTATTAGATCTTAATGTCTAACAAACCAGTAGGATGAGATAGTGGAGTGGTGATGGATTATACATTATTGAAGACACCTGAATATTTAATCTTCAAAAAGTTCAACCAATTAGAAAAAAGATAACAAAAGATATTTGAGTTATAGAAGTGCATGGCACACTTAGAATACTTGGATTTTCTAGGAACAATGTAGTGATTCTTATTACACTGAGGGTTTTTTTTGGTGGCTTTTTGCATGTCAGAGAAAGATGTAAACATTTGAAGCAATGAGAGATGTAAAAAAATCACAAACCAACAACATCTGAATTTTGTTAAAATAATTGTTAGCCTTTTATCATATTTATATTTTTGGTGTATATTTTTAAGCACAAGTGAATGTTAACTGATAAATTTGAAATATTTAAGTGGGTCAATGCATTCCCCGGTATGTCTATATTTGGAGTTTTTAATTGTTAAAAAAAAAGTCAGGGTTGAACTATCTCATTTCATTTTTATCCTTTAATGTATACCAAGCTTGCCCTCTCAGCAGGAAACACTTTCAATTAGGAAACCTGTAATGAAACACAGCACAATTAATTGCCCGTTAGTCTCTGAGACTAGATCTATATTACCAGTTATGTTGCTAAATTGTGGGTTTGGAAACTTGCCTTACACAGATTGACTTACAACTCATCAAAGGATATTTTCTGAAGTCCCAGTGATTAGTTCCAGTGATTAATTTAAACCATGAGCCACATTTTCTAGCCTTCTCCTGTTGTCAACCCCAAGGGCTGGCTTTAAGCTCCTGTCTCCAAAGAATGCGCTGGCACATTTCAATGTGTAGGACCATTCTCTCTGAAAGCACTCTTCTCATTTGATTTCCACACCTTTGCTCTTCTCTCTTCCTGTCCGTTCACTAATCTTTGTTTACGTTCTAGGATCCCTTCCTCCATTTATGACTTACTTTCTATAGTGGGTGACATTCTTAGGACTCCAACTAAGAAACATTTAAAAATACTTGCTATATACATGCCACAGTGAGAAAATGCCGAGAGAGACAAAGTGTGTAAAACAAGAATCTTGTCCTAGGGACCATCTCCATCTTCAGTACGAAGAAAGCCTGTCAGCATAGCCTTTGAAGAGGAAAAATTCCATGCTTTTCTTCTCTGTGAGGTTCTGTCAGGTTAAACTCACCGACCCAGCCGAATTTGTTCACAGCTCATACTATCTCTGATACTTCACCCTCATGTGTGTGCTCATGTGTATGGTGTGTGTGTGCACAAATGCCTGCAAATGTGTATGCATATGCCCACATGTGCGCATTCATGTATTTATGATGTATGTGCACATGTGTGCATAAATGTGTGTGCTTGTGGAGGCCAAAGACAACCCTGAATATTGTTCTTTAGGTAGTATTTACCTTATTATGGGGCACACAGTTTCTCATTGCCCTGGAGGTCACCATGTAGGCTTTCCTAAGTGGCCAGAAAGTCTCAGAGCTTCATTTGTCTCTGCTTCCCCAATACTGAGAGAACACATAGATTGAATTACTTTACATGCATGTTAGAAATCTATATTTTACCGACAGAGCCAACTCCCAAGATTTTTTTTCTGACAGCTCCATTTGAACCCGTATTTCCAAGTCCTCAATGGATTCCTCTTGGTCTTCTTGAAACTTAGAATTCAATGTGTCACACATTAAACTTTCCAATATTATGCTTTTACTTCCTTCCCAAATCCCTGGTTCACTGTTGAATTCCCAGTCTTATGTATTGTTATTTGTGTTTCGATTTCCCACTTCCAATGTGTCACTTATCCATGGTCTATATTTGCTTCTTGATCTAGTCTATTGTGAGTTCTTGCCAATTTTCCTCAGTAGAGACTTGTGACTATATATATATATATATATCTGTGTGCTGCTTTGTAACCCCACTCACATACCATTGTCCACACATACAACTACTGATCTTTTGTTTGTTTGTTTGTTTGTTTGTTTTTGTTTTTCGAGACAGGGTTTCTCTGTGTATCTCTGGCTGTCCTGGAACTCACTCTGTAGATCAGGCTGGCTTGAACTCAGAAATCTGCCTGCCTCTGCCTCCCAAGTGCTGGGATTAAAGGCATGTGCCACCACTGCCCAGCTCCCGATGTTAGATCACACATGATAGTGTATTAAACTTGGAGAACATGATAGATATCTCAGGAATGGGTTCATCCAAATGTCTTTATTTTATCACATTTGTATTTGTGTTTGTGTGTATATGTATGTGGTCATGTATGTGCCATGGCATGCATGTGGATGTCAGAGGACAACTTGCAGTAGTACATTCTTTCCTTCCATCGTGTGTATTCATGTGGGTTTCAGGGTCAAACTCAGCTTGTCAGGCTGTTTTCACTCACTTCTCCATCCTTAAACTTCTTACTACTAAGTAGAACCCATGTTTTAATGACAAACTTCACTTATACCATGGCATGTCTTCTGAGAGACTTTAGATTTCAAATCCACTGAATTATGATAGTGGAGTGTCTAGTGCCTCTGAAGTTTCTGTTCATGTTGGCAGGTGAACATCATAAGAGTCATGACTGAGTTATTACATTCAGTATCTGTTGTCTACAGAATTTTCTATGCCATCAAATCTAATCTGAATGTTTAACTGAAGTTGGGTTTTAAAAGAATATGGAAGATAGCTCATCAGAAAAGAGGCGAGTATAGTCAATTACTTTATTATGAAAAAAGCATTGAACGGCCAAATAGAATACACAAATGGGGATGTGCTGCTCTAGGTATGTGCATCTGTGTGCATGAGTCTGAGCATGTGCATCTCTCTCTCTCTCTCTCTCTCTCTCTCTCTCTCTCTCTCTCTCTCT
>NW_021620706.1:634630-722929 GCF_004785775.1 Grammomys surdaster | reverse complement strand
TCTCTCTCTCTCTCTCTCTCTCTCTCTCTCTCTCTCTCTCTCTCTCTCTCTCTCTCTTTGTGTGTGTGTGTGTGTGTGTGTGTGTGTGTGTGTGTGTAGGCCCTGATCTTCTTTCCTTTAAAAACAGTGTCTTTTAAAACAGGGTATCTCATTGATGCTGGAGCTAGACTTGTGATCAGCAAGTTTCAGTGTCCTCCTATCTTCATCCTCAAAGATCCTTGGGATCTGAAAGATCGTTTTGTTTTCACCTGGGTGCTGGGATTAGAACTCTGATCCTCATACTTTGTAGTAAGCACTTTTACCTCCTGGACCATTTCTCCATATTGACTTAAGTTATTTTGATTTGTACTTGTGCTTAAACATGAGCTATAAGTTAACGGTGAACACAGTGAGCAGAGATAAGATGATAGTAGCTAGCATATATAATGAATTGGCTATAGGCAAGCTTTATTTAGTCCCCAAACACAATATTGGCTGGCATAATATATTTTTTAATATAAGCCAGCATTTCGGCATCAGGATATATATATATCCCCATTTTTCAGGCTTCTCTTTGGAATTTCTAAGATCTTATAACACTGGGCTTACACTCACACGCAGTAGCAACAATTGGCCAGAAATGTAACGAGCTGTTCCTCTGCACAGTGCATATATTTCTGGTTCCTCACTGCTCCCAGAAGACCCACTCCAGACATTTACTGTACCTTCCTACATCCTAATGGCAGTTGGAACCCTTACAGACTTGCCTGAAAATCTGCAAAGTTTAGAGGAAAATGTTATTTTGAACGACGCGTCCTCTGTCTGTGACAATGTAAGAGGGGAAAAAAAATCTCTTCTAGAGCAGAGGTGAGGAACAAACACTCCTGACACAGCTCTCAGAAAATGATCGAAATAGTGTTTCCATATCTGCTCATTCAGATCTGCATCAGTTTAGCTGAGAAAAAAAATGAAAGACTTAAATTTTAGCCCACCAACCAAGGAAAATGAGCTCTTTGGGTGATAAGGAGACAGACAGGGGCTCTGCAGTATCAAGTTGAAAGGATAGAATTCTTTCAGGTAAAAATCTACCCACTTGCAATTTTTAATATCCACTACACCGCCCCCCCACACCCACACACATGAAAAAGAGGAAGATGCCATTTGGGTAGGTGTTTTATTTCCTTCTTATTTTGTCTGTATCAATGTTCATTAAATTTCTGTAGCATTTTATGAGGATAAATTTCAGTATGAACAGCAAATATCCATGCGTGGATCTTAAGCTTTGCTTTCTGGCATTTTCTACCTGGAGATGATATCATAATTTTATTAAAAATATTCAAATGGTTTTTCTAGCTATTCTAAATCCTTACAACTCTATAGGGACTTGAGATGTTTCCTCTTGAGAAAAAAAATTAACTCCATTATGGTCTAATTGTTCATGTCTGCTAATAAGTAACACTGAATGTCTGTCCCTAGTGCTTTGTTGGGACTCAGAGCAGAGTGCTTATTAGAACATGGTTCGGTTTCAGAGGACACTGGGTCCCTTAAATTACCATGGACAAAACAGCTCTGATTTCTTTGATGTGTCACCAGTCTTTCAGTAGCCTTGCTAACATTAGAGCACTCTGTCTTTTTCCTTTTTTCCACGGCACTTTCACAGATCGAAAGCTTGCCTTTAGGTATGGCAATTAAGTCAATTTTAGGATATTTAGCTTAATGGAAGTGGGACAAGGGTTGTTTAAAAATAAGGACAACCAGTTGTTGGCCTTTCCTTTGGTAGTGACACTCCTAAAGGCTGTGAGACATAATCACCTTGGCATGTGGGTTACAGGAGAAATTATCTAGGAACTTGCCAATTGTAGGAGAGCTGTCCTTCATATTGGATGTGTATCGATAGATTGGAAATCTGACTACTTACAAGCTGCCTCCCTCCCCAAATTCTGATGCTTAAAACTTTGATGCCTCTTTTGAAACTCTTACTTTGAGTTATTTTCATTTTTGGTAATCTGGGGAGAGTTGCTTTGCTAGCCAGTGGGGTCTAGTTGGCCACCAAGCACACTGTTCACTGTCACTGTTTGTAACCATATCCATATACCTACCCATCTCTCAGAATGGCATAAAACCCATTTGTCTTCTGTCAGGCTTGTTTGTTGTGTGGAAAGAGAACCTAAACTCAAAGTGGCTGACTCTGGTGAATGGATTTCTCTGATGAACTAGGTCACTACTGTACCAGTGTTTCTCTGTATACTTGAAAATTACTGTCTCAAACCTGAAATTTACAAGGGTTCACTTGTTTTTGGGTGCACTTCATAGAAATCAGTATTGCACATGCTCGTATGTGTGTATGCATGTGGGAGCCAAATTAGGAAGATAGACATCTTCCTCAGGTACTTCGTGTGTGTGTGTGTGTGTGTGTGTGTGTGTGTGTGTGAATGATATTACATTAAACCTGGAGCTCAGTAACTCAAGTAGGCCTGCTGATCCACACAAAGCCCAGGGGTTCTTATCTCTGCTGCCTCCCAGCACTGGTATTACAGGAGCACACATCTTGCCTGTTTTGTCTTTAATGTGGTTGCTGGGAATCCATGTATTCTCATGCTTTTACGCTTATGCAACAAGCCCTTTACTTTTGGAGCTCTCTCCCAGCTTTTTTGAGCAATTTTAAATATTGAATTCTTTTATATTTCTAATATGGATAATACTGAGGTTTGTTAGAAACATGGCTTTAATCTTTATTTGATCAAAAGTTTTAAAAAAAACATGGCGGCACTATGTGTTCATAGTACAGGAATAATAAAGACTCAAAGACTGTGCCATCCCAGATAAGGTTTCTTACAAAGGCACTCCACTCTCTCAAGTTAGAGTCCTCTGAGTGGAATCACAGATCCAGTCATCTGGGGATCCACCTTCTTGTTCACACTGCGATGTCATCACATGTGCCCTTTCTCTGCTCTTAAATGACCTTCTGTGTCTGAGTTATTCTTGTTCTAGATTTAGCTGATGTGGTCCTGTCCCCAGGGAGGTGTCAAGCACAGATGAGTATCTGTCCTCAAAGATGCTTTCTGTGTACAATTCTTAGGATTCTCTCTACTGTGGTTATTTTTGAGCCAGCTTTCATTCTTCTAACTTCTAGTTATGGAATATTCAGGGCATACTTGCTTTCTCACTTATAAGTAACCTCAATGAATGGAAAAGTGCCTGGAAGAATAAACATTCATTACACTTCTGACTACATGTTAGTGAAGGAAATGGAAGGGTATGTGTATCTGGGTGGCAAGGGGTGCATTGTCTTAAGAAGAGAGAGCAGAGCAGCAACAATCATCAGTATAGAAAGAACATCAACACTCAGTTAGGAACTCGCATCATGCTGGCGAATTACAAAATCAATTACATTGAAGAATAAACTTGCACTGAATCCAAGAGATACACAGGCAGCATGCTCACTGACCCAGTGATTAAGGTTGATTCTGTGGCTTTCAAGCATAGCTTTGACTCATTGATACACTGAGATGCACTCTGTATCCAGAAAAAAAGTGTGAAAACACTTAGGATAACCTACAAGTATTTCCATATTTAAAACCCATACAGTATATTTGTAAGTCATATATCAATTATAATATTCAACCACACATGTGATCTGGGTTGTTTTTATGCAACCAAGAAAAAGGCTGTGGGACCAAGAAGGTGAGGTCATTTAGGCAAGTGTTAGAGCTTGAAGACTAATGCTGGAGATGATAGCTCATCTTAAGTATGAGGGTAAAGAAATGAAGGAAGGAAGGGAATTAGGACCACAGAGAAGGCAGACTGTAAGAAATAGCATTGAAAATCAATGTGTATTGTGAGTAAAATTCTTGAGTCTATAAAATTCATTCTTGTCAAAGTGTCTTCAGAGTTAGGATTGTTTTGCTTCTGGAAGGTGTGTTTTCTAGAAAGTCAAATGTGTACTTTTCATTTCCCTGGACTGTCTGTTTAAATGTCATGTTGTACTTCTCTGCTGCCTTCTGTGGCTTTATTTGTAAGAGAAATTATCATTATGTCCCAATTACTATCAGAGCCCACAGCAAGGCCTGAGCTAAGTTGGAGCTCAAAGGTTTGTATGGTAGGTATTAAGGGAGTAGACCTGCAAGTACTTATAGCTAGTGAGCCCAATGGAGATGCACTTTAACCTCTGTGACTACTTGAAAGCCCAAATAATTCACAGCAGGAAACCTGCCAATTAATCTCAAATTTGAGAAAGGAGCCTAGATCATAGGGCTCCACATCCTGGTCTTAACACGGTTCTATTAGATTTTTACAGTATTTGTTTGTTTGTTTGTTTGTTTTTAAGTAAGTCAGATCTTTCTTGCCATTCAGAATGAAGAGTTAATCTAACATGCTAAATTTTACACTTAGCTGAGTACAGCATGTACAGTTCAAATCAGGTGATAAAGACAGGGAATTACTGGATGCTTAGGGGTTATACAATAATTTGGAATACCTACTCAGATACTGCATCAACAAAAAATAATTCTTAAAGCTGAAAATGATGTCATAGCATTTAAATTAAAAACTTATTTCGTTCAAGGCACTTCTGTTGTAAACTTCTAGTAAGATATATTTGTGGCCATTTTCTTAGTATTTTTTCTGGGTTGGATGCCTTATTCTCATAGAAAAAAATTTACATATTTGCCAAAAATTCTCGATTCTGTAATACATGAAAATGGAAGTCTCACTGTAATAAGCCAACACATTCATAAATGTTCCACATTTTGCGAACTTCTACCTGAAATTCTCAAGACATATACATCCCCCTATATCATGTAATGATGCTGAATAACTTATTAATATACATGCCCACAGGTTTGAGTCTTGATGAACTCAGGTTTAGGAAAATATTTGAGCTGTAGTAGTAGGAGATGTGACATGAGTGCTACAAACAAGGCACTGATGATTTACATTGTTGAGCCTGTCCTGGGGTGGATGGTAACTCTTAAGGATGAAGAAATGATGGTGGAACCATGAGAAGAACAATTTCAGACCAGGAAGAAAGTCCAAAGTCAGAGAAGAAGCTATTTTATGGCATTAGTCTTTTGTTTTAATTGAGAGTACTCCTATGTATAAATTTTGATGTTTGGCCAATAAATACTGCTTTCCTAACTTTGTTTTCAGATATTCTGCCAGTACTATATAAAAATGCAACTGATTTTTGTATGTTGATTCTGTGTCGTGTGTGTGTGTGTGTGTGTGTGTGTGTGTGTGTGTGTGTGTATGTATGTGTGGGCATATATGTGCAGTCTTTAGAGATTAATAATCAAAATTAAAAGGTATATATAAAAGAAAAGGTATAAGTAACTAGAAGTACAAATCTGATAAGGAAGTAGTCAAAACAATAGAGATAGATGATAGGTAGTAGATAGATAGATAGATAGATAGATAAAATAACATCTAAAACTCTAGTTTTAAAATTTGCTATTGGCATGACTTAGTATTTTTTGACAAATACATACATATGGCAGTGGGTATATTACAAAATAACAATCACTGTTATTAAACATCAGCTAAAAGGAATAAAGTAAATTTCCCCTCCCCTCACTTAGGATAGCTTTCTTTAAAACAACATAAAAACGGGGGAAAACATGGAGAAACTGGAACCTTTTTACATTCTTGGTATAATGGAATATGTCATATCCACCATGTGAAACAATATGGTGGGCTCTCAAAAACAATTGAACAACAGGGTTGTTCATTATTCAGCCATCTTACTTCTAGATGTTTATCTAAAAGAGCTGAAATAGAGATCATGTGGAGATGTTAGAGCACTTCCAGTTTCATTGCAGCATGGTTCCTAACATAAAGATGTGGAAGCAAGCCCCAAGTCCATCTACAGATGAATGGATGAAGACATTATAATTGTTCAATAGACTATCGTTTAACCTGAAAAAAAAACCCTCTAGAATACATGTTTGGCATTGCAGATTGCCTTGCAGACATTGAGATAAATTAAAGAAGCCTATCATGTGTAAAGTCATGTATGATTTCATTTCTAGATAGTTGAGAGTGATCTTGAATGTCTCAGCGTTCTTCCTGCACTTCCTGAATTCTAGGGCTACAGGTTTGAGCCACCAATGCATTTCTTGAAGATTCTGGGGACTGAACCTAGGAATGATTGCTTTTTTTTGGAATGTCTACATTTGTCAATTTCACAGACACAGAGAGCAGACTGGCAGCCACCAGAGGCTAGGGGACTCAAAAATGAGGACTTGTTCTATAGACAAGTTACAGTTGTGCTGTACCATTTACCTAAGATGGATAAGTTCTAGAGGTCTGCCGTATGGCACAGTACTGTATGTACTTGATAGCTCATCAGACAATGTATCTCATGTTTAGAAATTTTTAAAAGAACACACACATATGCATGCACAACTATATACATTTTCTGTAATTAAAAACAGATAAAATGCTGTTTTCTTTTTGATTTGAAAGAATAGTAATTGGTCATTTAATATAAGCACCAATAGAGGATAAGGTTGAAAACAGTTTTTAAATTGGAAATTTGAGACAGTTTTTGAACTCGAATTACTCTTGGCAAATACGCAATTATAGTTATTTGAGAAATCTTCTAAAATGTGAATTTATATTTCATATCTTTTCAAAGTATATTTACATCAAACTGCCAGATGTTAGACATGTGTGAGTGCTCATACGCCTTACAATTGGTATGAATCGCAAATGCTTACTATTTATTATATCACCTTACAGAGAAATCAAGTATCATAAAGTTAATCATATGTGTTAATCATTGTAGAAAACAGGTTTATTGTTTATTGCACTGGTAGGTAGGAGAAGGAGGACAATTTGTTAGTCAAAGAACATATAAGGACATTTCTTGATGAATAAAAGAAGGAGAGGGGAGAGAAGAGAATAAGAAAAGAGGAGAAGACATAAAGATACCACTGCGCGTGCACACATGCTCACACACACACACACACACACACACACAGAGAGAGAGAGAGAGAGAGAGAGAGAGACAGAGACAGAGAGAGAGAGACAGAGACAGAGACAGAGACAGAGACTGCCTATTATTCCACATCATTTTCATGCTGATCACAGACAAATTGTGAAACTGTGGTAGTAAATAAGGTATAATCGTCTTCCCTGGCTTTGTTCATGAATGACAACTACCACTGTGTACATAATCAGAAAGCCAAGAGGTAGAGTAGACCAATGTTCTGATGACTCTATACAAAATTAGCTATGACACAAAGGCAGTTCCCTGTTCTTATGACTTCTGTAGGGGTTGGTTTCATAAAGGAAGAGGCACATTCTTTCACAGTTGGAGTTAGCAAGTTGATATCTTTGTTCATCTCTGTAACACTACTTAAAATGATGTTAATTAAATTCACTAGGTCCATCTTACATCTATTGTTTTTCATAACTTGGTTTCGGCTCACAAGATGAAAGGGGATAGTTAATGTTTGAATAACTTATTTCACATATTGAAATTGAAAACAACCAATTCCTAGTTTTTACACATTCATGATTCCCAATATTTTTTACTAATTTTTATGTATTGATCTGCCTGGTGCTTAAGTTGGTATAGATATTTTATTAGAAGTTATTCACATTGACCTAGAAGTTACTATATTTCTCCTACTAAGAAGACTGCAAATGAGAAGAAAATATCTGGAGAATGTATCACTTAGTTAAAAAAAAAAAGATTTTCAAGAAAGAGTTTCTTTGTGTAACAGCAGCCCTGGCTGTCCTGGACTCATTTTGTAGACCAGGTTGCCCTTGAACTCAAAGAGAGCCCCTGCTTCTGCATCCTTAATGCTGGGGTTAAAAAATGTGTATCACCACACTAGTCTCTAAAGCCAATTTTTGTTCTATTTACTCACTGGCTTATCTACACACCAAGAATTCTTGGCACGTAGTATGCTAATCTTTACCAAACCCTTAGGAAAATAATCTGTACTACCAAATTCATCTGGTAAATAGTAATGTTGTTATCAAAAATGAGAGACAGCTTCTTCTAACTGTGTTTTCATTTTTTGAAATACTAAGTACCTTAAACAGATTGCTTGAAACACATCATATAACATGCTGATAAACATCAAACTAAGCTCATCAATCAAATTATACTTAAAAAAACCCAATTTCACAATGTTTATGTATCTCTTGTGGTTGTTTGTTTCCTACCTGTCAAGATGAAAAGAAAAACAGTAGTGTCTTAGTGATGGGGTGGTTGTAAAAACAGAGCAACCCATTTAAACTAAATTCTATACTGAAAGTAGAGAGTGTTCCACACATCTGTCAGTGTTAGAGAAACCGTATTAAACAGAAATGATCTTGGTGTAGAATTAAGTTAGCCAGGACATGTCTTAACATCGTGGGATGTTGCTTTTGTGAAACAGCAAGAATATGGTTGCTAGAAGCATGTATTTCTACTTTCTTTCTTCCCTGTACATTTAAACATGCAACTTCAATTGTTTGCATAGCATTAGAACCCCCATCAGTATGTGCTATCTCTGAAAAAATCAACTCCCAAAGTATTCTATGAGCCTCCTGCAGCTTGTATTCTACATCAGCCTAGATGAGATAAGGGCAGAGGTGTGTGCTAAAATATTCTGCAACCGTCAGCATGAATATAAAACATTTCATCGGTTCAATTATCACTGTAGTTATCTGCACATATCATCTAGCAAGCAAGCCAAGCAACTTCATAACGAAATATATAGGAAAAAAAAGTAAGTAACACAAATAAGGAGACCAAGGCTTCATCTATCTTTTCCTTATGTGTACATTTTTTTTGCTTGCACTTTAGAATTCTGCTGTTTGATTAAGCTTTCCAATAAGTGAGTTAAGTCCACAATTAAAGAGAGTGCTGCTGGTATTTCAGAGACGAAAATCATGAATGAACACATCTTTACAGAGTCCTTTTTCTTTATTTAAGGCCATTCAGGATTCCTAGTGATTAGTAGCAAGTAAGTAGTTATATTTTACAGCAAAATGCACACATACCTCCCCCATAGGCCTTTGACAAATTATAATTTTCCTCTGTAATGAGAATTATGTGTGTTGGCTTAATATTATAACCTAAACTAAAATATGAAGCCTTTTAATATTTTTTGTGTTAAGTTGCTTTATTTGGTTAATGTTACCAAACAAACATAATCTCAAATAGCATAGTTGTTAGATTTATAACAAAAAAAAGTAGGTACCACCTCAAAATTTAGATGACTCTTGCTTTTTATTTCCTTTTACTTAAAAAGTACTAAAATTAACTGATTGTGTTTCAATATATTTTATAGACTTTTTAACCCTGATGTTTTAAAGATGATATTTATGGAGATCCTCAAGTAAATTATTATTGATCCTGTGTAAGTGCTTTAACATTAGAATGAATTTAGCCAAACTGGTCTGTGATTTCCTGTGAATTAACAGTAGCTCATAGTCCCCACTCAGCCCCTTTGTGGTTGCCTCTTATGAGAAAGAGAGAGGTTGCCCCTCAGATGTCTGCATCTCTCTGTGTACACACGGTCTTGAGCAAGTAGTGAAAGTAGCCATTCTCTTCTGTGTACCCACACTTGTCTGGATCAGCTGGACCACCATCTGCTGTGGTCCTCTTCCCGTTCTCTTTTAGATTGCTTTCTCAAATTCGAAAATGGTAGCCTGATTGCCCAACACTTTCCCAGATGGCTGCTGGAGCCTTTCATGTGGCATCCATCAACAACATTTGATGGCTTATTGAAAGTTCATTTAAGGTGTTTGCAAGTCAATTACTTGATCATAAATTACATCATATCAGAAATTGTATTTGGGAAAATAGATAATCTCTGATTTTAAGAAGGGAATAATTTGGCTTAGTTTGAAGAAAGAAACAAAACACATTTGTATCTTTCCAACAGCAGATGACTACTCCTAAAGTGTTAGCTAGTCAAAATTGTATCTATTTTTACTCCTCTTTATTGACTAAGATGACATTTTAGGAGAAAAAGCATCCTCACAAATAAATTTATCTTTGTTTCTTGAAAGATAACTGTTTCAATAATGTGTGTGTGTGTGTGTGTGTGTGTGTGTGTTTGTGTGTGTGTGTAATCATATATGTAACTAAATTTCTCTGAATTATGAGGCAGCATAACTTGGCTGTAAGGATAAATTCATTAAAAAATTAGAATCAGTAAAGGCAAAGACTATAGAACCTTTTGTGACTACGAAGATTATATGACCTTATGTGACTAAAAATTAAATCAGGAACGATCTTTTATCAGCATTTACTTTGCTTCTTTACCAAAGGATACCAATAGTTTGATATATTGGGTAGCACAAAAATTATGATTACTTATTTATTGACGAACATGAGGAGAAGTCTAATGTTTTGTTCTCTCTACCCGACTTGTACTCTATCTAATATGACCTCTTCTTTATCTTAGTTATACCACCTTCTCTTTTCTCATTCATACATTTATTGTTTCACTTCACATTTACTGAGTACATGCCATAAGTTTGAAAGGGATGATAGGTAATTTAGATAGGACCATGTACACTCAGAGAACTTTTAGTGAGAAGGAAGGCTTATGAATCAATAATCACAATAGAATGTGATGGGTACCATAAGAGAGCCATCATAAGGAATGCAATACCACAGAAAGACCACAAATCAGTCCTGTGGTATCTAATGTTAATGATATCTTCATATTGTTTGATGAATCACTACTTTCACAGAACAATCTACTTAATATTTAACTAAGATTCATGATTCCTGTTCTGTGATGTCATTTGTCTTCTGAGCAGTGCATCTAACTTGGTCAAAACCTTACGAAGGAAGTCTTAACTGAAACAGGAAAATTATTGTCAGCTACTCTCATTAATGCTAAGCTTGTACGAAATGTTTATGAACTATTTTTTCTTTCTTTCTAATGTGAAAAATGGGAAGTTGGTTCATAATTCTTTTATGTTTTCTACTCATCATTAAGGTAAAGCTTTATTTCCGTAGTGAGGCCAGATTTAACCTTAGCATTAAATGGTTATTTTATGTCAACTTATTTATGTGCATGTGTTCTGAGAATGTTCACAGGTGTGCATGTGGTGGCCAGAGTATGGAAATAATGACCTTAGAAGCCCTTCACTTTTAGCTTGTACCTTCATTCTTAGTTTTTATTTTTGTTATTAATTTTGTTTTTTAAAGATGGGGTTTCTTAGTGGACTGGGAATCCCTGACTGCAGTTAGGTTGTCTGGCCAAGGAACCCAGGAACCCACAAATCTTATTTTCTTGGCACTGGGATTATAAAATCCAGCGTACTGTATGTTTGTTTGTTCATTTTTGTTGTTTTGTTGTTTATTTGTTTTAATGTGGGTTCGGGAGATCAATCTCAGGTCTAACTTATTAGCTGTCTATCCAACTCTTTATGTATATATTTTTTCAAAATGTTCTACAACTTTACCGCCTTAAAAGTAGCCATGAATTCTGTTATAGTTGTCACAGTTGTCATATAGTCATTCCCAATTAAACTCTATACATATATCAGATGAGATTGAAATGATATTTAGTTGATATCTCGGTAGATAGAATGAGAACTGTGTGATGAGCTGGATTATTATAATGAAACTGTGGGCTAATGATGGCTATTTCTACTCACACAGCATCATTCTCATAGCCTACCATTTAAGTTTAAATAAAGCAGGTGTTGTTACCATTTGGTAGAAAAATGCAATCCTAGGATAGTAATTAGTGAACAGATAAATTAAGTTAATTTTGTACTGAATTCTACTCCATATTTCAGTCCATTAAGAACATTTAGACTAAAGAAAACTTAGAAGAGCCATTTAAAACTGGACAAAGCCTTGCATTAGCTATGTAAAAACTATATAAAACCAATTTAAATTGACTTTTCCCTATTAGTTTTCATTACTGCTAGGAAAACTGTCTAAACATGTGTCATTGTTACCTTAAAATTTTATGTCAGTCTCACATTTATAAGCAACAAAGTTACACATGATTTTGGAAATATAATTTGTTTGGGCCATGTCAGTATTTCAAAACAATATAGTGTCTTTTAGCCACCATGTGTACTGAGACAAAATAGTAAGAGAATTTAGCACATAGAGCTTAGTGTGAAGGCATGTAATCCTCTAACAAGATGAGTTCACATGAAGATGCTTTTAGATGTTTTGAAGGGAAAAATTCCTAATTTTTTCTGTCTTCTCCAAAGAGTGTATATTTTGGGAATTCAATGCAGTCATTGCAATAAGAAGACGTCTGAAACAGGATTCTGAGAACAGAACATCATAAGCGTACATTTGATGTTTTAAAAGACACCTGATCTTATAGCGTATGAACCAATCAGGGTGTCTACTGAGAGATCACTGCTATCTAAAAGATGGCAGTTTCTTAGCAATATAATGACCTCTGAAGAACATTCTAAATATTAAGAACTTTATCTGTCTTCACATCGTAAATCCATTTCTTGGAAGTAACTTCCTTCCTTTTACAATTTACCCTATTTTTAAAAATGCTTCATATCTCTTCAACAAATTTTTAATCAAAGAAGAACAGGATCTTTGAGTACAAGGCTAACTACAGAATATCCTTTATTTTACTCTTTGAAGAAAGAAAACCAAAGGAGGAAGCAGCGAATATAGCTTAAAATATTTTGATACCTACTATTTCTTTTAATCTGGTTGCCACTTAAGCATCAGTTTTTTTTTTAATCTTTGAAAGTGTTGAATAAACACCCCATGTCACCTCACCTTCACCAAACTGCTCTTATCAGTTTCTGCCTGCCTCTTTGAAGTATTACTCTATGAAAGATTTTACAATTTGCAATTATGTTTTCTCTTTATTAGTTTTTTTAAAAAATCATTTTAATATACCAGAAACTTCAAGTACGTATCACTTTTTAGATTTTTTTAGATTTTTTATGTCTTTGTTGAAATAGAAGGTTATGTCTCGTGCAGTGCTTGGCACGCTGAGAAGTAAATGGATGTGAGAAATCAAACTTAACGACCCTTTCTTTTTGCCTGTTACAGTTCTTTATGTGACGCATTTTCATGAGTGTGAAAAATTATATTTTAGGAAACTTCTCTAGATGCTCAAAACTAAGATGAAAATGATTATTCACTATTATTTCTGATGGAAACGCTCGGAGCTATGTCACAGCTTCTCAGACATCAACATGAAAGGGCTAGGTTATGACTGTGCTTTACTTTCTCCTGTAGCATCATTTACATTTTTAACAACTTCAGGAAAGGAGAAATTTGTGAGAAAATATGCCAAGAGTTGACACACAAAGGGATATTTCAATAAGGAAGAAATGTGTCAGTTTACCATACGTAGATTGGTCTTTCAAAATATCATAACATTGACATGAGGAATAATAATGTTTGAAGTTCTTAAAAAAAACAGTTATAGTGAAATGGATTTATCACCATGGGAGCAACAAAAAGAAATATTAACACTTTAAAAGCAGCACCTTTCAAATCCATATATATCTAAAATGCTGGTGTCATATAATTAACTATAATTCTATTCAGAAGGCCAAATGTTTATCTTTGTAAGACCAATTTTAAAGAATATCATGCATTGCTGGAACTTCCCTGGTTAAGTTGAAACATTTTCTTGAATAATGAGAAAATGCTAACATATCTAAGTTTAGTTTTCTTGATATTGCCTGAGGAGTTTTATAATACTGCATCCCGTATTTGGCCTTTTGAAGGAGGAAACTATTTTATGTTTCATCACACACTCAGTAACGTTCTGGATTCACTGCCCACCTTGCTTTACGTCATACAGATTTTCATCTATGTAACATAATGAACATGTGAAGCTACATTTAAATTTCATAACAATCTGAACCACGGTAACTGAGGTTCATGTCGCCCTCTGTGCTTCACTGATCTGGTAAGTGTAGACCTTCCTTTGTGTATCAATAGGAATTGTGTTCTGTGACTGAAGTTGTGAGATAGGGGAGGCCATGCAAACATAACAAAAACTCATCAGTGGTTAGTAATGATATTTCATCTGTGGCAAAGGCTTTGCAGTATTTTCCTTTGCAAAAAATATAACTACTCTGGTGTTACTTATAATTGTTGAAAGTTAAACTAAGATTTACCGCTTAATTCTTCAGTTATAGATAGAAGTGAGAATAGACTATCCTTTGCCTAGTTCCCAAACTAGTTTACATTTGTAAACTTCACATATCTTTGCTGTCTGCTTTAAGGAGGCACAGAAGCAGCAGGATTGAGAGGATGAGTAAACAGAGGCTTTCATAAAGAATAATCTTACATTCTGCCCCTCCTGCACAGCGTGTATTGGTACAGGTGACGGTATCTGTAAACAGAATGTTGTTATTTATACAATGGGATGAAAAACCAATAATGGGTATAAAATCCTTCTAAGTGAAATGAAATAATGGCCAATGAACTATTGTACATAGTGCGCGCAGCATAGTAAGAACTCGGTAAATTATAGCTATCAGTATGATGTTGATCATTTGCAACTAACATTATTTTATTATTTTATAGTTAATTGGTTCCGGAGCATAAATAATCTTGCAGCATTCCAGTGTGAGATAAGCGTGTAGAGAGTAGAGCTCATCTGAGCCTGGAAGAATGCCACATTGCATGGGCAAGACCCTTCTGAACCCAGCTTAGAAGTAGTTAAACCTAGTCATGCAAGAGAACCATGAGCTTGGCAGTCGGGTCATATCCTCAATTCTGTGTGGAGAGATACTTTCAGTCACCGTTTGCATGTTCGAGGTTCAACTCATGTTCTTGTGAAGACGAGATTGTTTTCGAGATAAGGTGGAAGTTGTCTTGCAGGATGACAACAGGAACAGCCTTGTAATCAAATTTATACAGAAAAAGAAACAACCATGCCCTTGTGCAAATGAAAAGGCACATGAACGTGGAACATGAAAAGCAGCTATTTTAATGTTAATGTAAATATTAGTGTTAATAACTAGACATAAAATTGTGCTCCGAGTTTCTACTTTGGGAGGGAGAAAAATAATTGTATGTGTTCTTGTTATGTTATGCTGAAACATTGCTTCTACGCCAAATAAACCCTTAATGTAGCTAATAAATTAACTCTTCTAAGATTAGCCAGCAATTGATTGAAGAATAATAATGCTGTGAGTAAACTTTATGTGGACAAGAAATACTTTCCTTGTTGTCACTTTTGTCACTATAATTATGATTGTAATGACAAATTCATGAGTAAGAACCACATACATGCTGACCTTCTCCCCAGCTTCAGAGAGATTACTGCCTGCAGGGCTTCTGAGGGAGAAAAAAACCTGCCATACCGAAGACTGAAGGATTCTCACAGCTCCATGTCTCAGTATTATTTGCATTTTTATTTTTTATTTACCTACAGCTTTCTGAGACAGAGTTTCACAAAGCTGGCTTTGAAGTCATGACCATTTGTCCCTCAAGGTACTTGGATCACTAGTGTATGTCACTGTAACCAGTACACTGTGCTAAGGTGCTTTAAAGTAAGAGCAACAGACTCAAACAACCACTTGTATCTCTTACAGCATTAAATTTTGAATTCAATTCTATCATCAACTCAAAAAGGGCAATTTTAGTGTAGTCTTTTCTTACACAGGGGCCCAGAATCCATCAGGACATAGGACCAAGGGTGAGGGCAGAGTGGGTAGGAGAGGGAGTGAGGATGAGGGATGGGGAGGGAGTATCCCCTGCTCTGAGTCTCCAATATTAATCAAATCAATATCAGAAAGCAATGGAGATATATTTCACAATGGCAGACTTCTTCCAAACCTTTCAGGACTGCATAAATTTAGTTTTGATATCAACAAGATATCTCAAATTCAGAACCAGAATCCCACTATTTTACAGAAATGAGGTATTAAACGTACTTTCTGTGAGGTGATATAAATAACATCCCGAACGAGCTGGTTTTGGTTTTGTTTAAGGACATTTTTGGTTCTTAACACTTATCATCCTTAGCATTTTTTTTCATCCACGTGTTATTTGAAGATGGGCAAATATATTTAGCGGACTTTAAGCCCCGGGATCTCAATTTTACAAACATTTAAAGGACATGGATTTCAAATCTCTTTTGAATACTAAAGTTCCTGGGACAAACTGGATGATAGGATTCCCAGTGAACGTCGCAGCTACACCCTGAAGCTCGGAATGCACCGCTGTACACTGAGAGTGGACACTCTGAAGGCTCTCAGCTTTCTCCTGTTAGACCAGGACAGAGTGGTCACTGGAAGGAAGAAATGAACGGGGTAAGGGCACAAGAACCCATTAAAGTCGAGACCATATTAAACACCAAGTGCATTTCTATCACGTGAATTTGTAGCAGAAATTTAAAATTTGCTCTACTGAGAAACTCACAAAGATGCTTCGTTGATTCAAATTAGATGCCTTGGGGAAAATTTAATAACCTTAGCAAAAACTGATTAATAATGTAAGAATCACCATCATCATAAATCACTTGTACAGATATGGATGTGTTCAATACATACATTTACTAATATATAAATAATTCTGCAAAATCTACTACTCAAAGAACTTAAAATTTAATGCATTGTTTAAGAAAAAAAAGTAGCCATATGGCCCTGCTGCAGAAAGTGATTTAATATGTATATAGAAAAAGAAAATGTCTTTTCTTAGCATGAATTTTAATACTTAAATTTAGTATAGTTTTCTATTACAATAAGTATTGAAGAAATTTCATATGAATAGCCTTCCTATCCAAGAACAACAACATAAAAAAATGGAGAAGCAAACAAAAGAAGGGCAGAAGTTAATTCTTTAAAACAAACCCTATATTGAAAATTATATGAGTTTCTGTTTTTTCTTTGTTTGTTTTATACAAAAGTAATCTTATTTTTTATACTAATAGACAAGTAACATCAAAGAGATAAAAACCAAACCAAACCAAAACAAAATAAAAACCCTGCCATCTTCAAGTTCCAATTATGATTTTGGCAAATAGGTTGTAATTAACTTAGATCAAATTTTTGATTGCAAGTAAATAATCCTATGATTCATACAACAAATATTGGTTTTCCAAAAGAAAGAAATATATTTCACAATTGAGAATTATCAAAATCACCCATGTAAAGTTTTAGATATATCTAAATAAATTTAAGTAGCATACAGAACATCCTTCTGAGATGCCTGAGAATCCAGGGTAAAAATTAGGATTTCGGGATAAACTACAATTAAAGGTATAAGTAAAAAAAAATATTATCAATGTGATTTAAAGTTTCTCTTAAGGAAAGCAGAGCATAATCCATAAAAGATTATGGATGATAGCTCTGTGTTTTAATATTATTCTACATCAAGCTAAGATATTGAGTCACACTAGAGATCAGATACATTCCAAGTGGTCATTTTTTCTCTGAGATATCCTGTCGTGATGCCTTGATATAGTCAATCTTTGATTTGCAAATTTAAAACTCATTCATTTGTTCATGAAGATAATTTGGAGGAGGGGGATTCAACTCCATTATCTCAGTTAAGAGTGCCTGCTTAACATGCAAGAAGCCCTGGGACCAATGTCGAGAGCACTGCACATCCTGGCATGGTGATTCACACTTGTAATTCCAGTACTCTGGAAGTGGAGGTGAAGGAGTCAGAAATGCAAGGACATTCTTGGCTACATAATGAGTTCCCAATGACAGAAAAGAATACATAAAAGACTGTCTCAAAAAATGGTATTTCATTTATTGATCTTTAAATATTTCAAAGACCATGAATAACAGAAAAGGATTAGAATTATTTGAATATTGTTTAAATTAGCAACCAGAAATGCTATTTTTTTCTGTTTTATTAGCTTTTGTGGAGTTATTTACACCAACATGTCAGCCTCATGGCTTCCTAAATCACTGAGCTAGCTTCAGAAAGTATCTCCTTCAATGTACACACCTCATTTGGATGCCAAAAAACAGATCTTGTTAACAGTATACCATTATGGTGTGATGCCTCTGTGTAATTTAAGGTCAGTGCTGAAAGTTTGATTTTGCCTTAAATTCACCAGTGACCCAATTGTACCATTACAGTTGAGATGGAACAAAGAGAAAGAACTGGAGTAACAGAAACAGAAACATTTCAGTCTATATAAGGGCTATAATGAAATCATCCTGATGTTATGCGCAAATCTTACTAGGCATGCATTAGGAGTGGCCACTGTGTGCTTTCACCTTTACTCAGATCTGTTTCCTTAGAATCCCTACAATTAACTTCACTGCGCAACCTAACATTTCACATACACTCTCTTCTTTTGAAAAGTGCAATATAGGCCTACAGAAGTGGCTTAGTTGTTAACAACACATGCTGCTCTTCCTGAGGATTGGAATTAGGATCCCAGCATCCGCATGACAGCTCACAACCTTCAGTAACTCCAGTCCCTGTGGACCTATAGCCTTCTTCTGAACTTTATAGCCACCAATCATGCACATGGTACACGTATAAACATGGCACACGCAAAAGACTCACATAGAGAAGATGATGAAGTAAATAAATCTTTTAGAAATGCAATTTAACTACTATTTTTGCATGTAGGAAGAATGAAATAAAACATTTCAGGAAGACTGTCAACTCTTTTGCTAGAATTTGTATATTAAAATCAAAATTATTTTAAAATTCAGTCTTATTATATAGCACATCTATTTACCATATAATTATAGATATATTTTCCATATATATAGGAATTTTCACCCTAGAATTTAAAATCCTAGCAACAATTTTTAATGCCACTCACTCTATGTTTTAAATAGTAAATTTTGAAAGAGAAACTATGCTTTATTATATGAACTCACAATATTGAAAACATGAACTATTTGAAACTCAAACTTTTAATTAGTATAAAATAACATATTTAGTGATTTCACTGTTTATAATTCCCTTTTAGCAGTCATTTGTGTTCATATGTTAAGACTTTCAAAATAACATAATCCAAGACTACGTAATTAAATATTTGATCAAATTTTTGTACAACACTTTGATAAATCAGAGGAGAGATGTTAAGCTACTGTTTTATTGCACATAAGTATTATATACTTAATAACTTCCAGCTTTCAAGACAATAATTTACATTAAATCCAAACCCATGTTTATACGTTTATTGGCAGTACAGGACTGTATCGTGCCAATTTGTAGGTTTAAAAAAAAATTCTGTAAATTTCTTGAGAGGATCACAATGTAGTTTGTGATGATAATGAAGTTTACAGTCCAACTTTTCTTTCATAGAATGTTTCAAGTAAGAGTCTTCACATCAAAAGCATATATGAATCATCGTGAACAGAATGGTAAGTGAACATCTAGAGGCACACCATCCGACAAAAAATAAACTCAAGTCATCACTAAAACTACAAGGCAACAATAGGATGATTTTGACATTTCTGCATCTTAAGTATCTTCTCTGCCTAAATAGAAGCTGCTTGCTGCTTAATTTGAATCATTCTTACAGCTAATATTCCCCTTGTTTAAAGGACTAACACAGTAACCTTTAAATTAGTGTCTATTTAATTTAAAAACAGAATCCATTAAGTTATAGCCCTACTAAAATGGCTTTATTATCATTTCTGGTTAATCTGATGTGCTTACATCTTCAAATGTTAACTGTCAAAAGAGTAGAGCTCTTTTTCTGCCTATAAGAATACCTTGGGTTTCTTTTTTTTAAATCTTCTTTTTATATTGGATATTTTATTTATTTACATTTTAAATGTTATCTCCTTTCCAGGTTTCACCTCAGGAACCCCCCATCCCATCCTCTCTCCCCCTGCTTCTATGAGGGTGTTCCCATACCCACCCACTCCTGTCTAGGAACTAAACTACCTTGGGTTTCTTACATGGCTCTTGACAATTTTGATATCAAAATTGAGTATGAATGTGTACATAGAATGTTCCAGTACTGTGGCTCTTACCTTAGTGCTCAAGTTTGGACGGTGATGCTCACAGATACTGTGAAAAGGGACATATTTATATTTTTAAAGTAGACTTTTTCTCATACCCGTATGTTGGGGTTATATTTCAGAGGAAAGATCAATTATACTTTAGTGGCACAACTAGCTCACTATTAATGAATAAGTGTAAAAACAACGTTTGAGAGATACATTCTTAGAGATTATATCAGTATATCGAAGTTGAACATTGAAAAGCCATGTAAATTTACTATTTAGTATTTTATATCATTCTTTGAGCTTTCTGCTTTCAGACTATTAGGTTTATATTCTTACATATCAGTAAAGACTATTTTTTTTAATTAAGAAATATGATCATCAATTCACTGTCAAGGATTCTGGCATTAGGGGCTGGAGAGATCGCTCAGCAGTTAAGAGCACTGGAGGCTCTTCTAATGGACCCATGATCAGTTCACTGCACCCAGATGGCAGCTAACAATTGTATATAGCTCTAGTACTAGGATATCTGACACCCTCACATATATATGCAAACAAGCAGAACACTAATGTATGTAAAATAAAAATAAGTCATTGAAAAAGTAGCTTGGTTTTCAAAAAAAGATTCTGGCATTTTGTCATACATGTGACTCAGTTGATATTCTGACATGTGCAAGAAGACTGCTTAAGGGAGAAAAATACAATTTAGATAGAAAAATTTCAGCTACATTTGTCAATCAGTCACTTCCACATTAGTTCCAAGGCAACTTAACTTTCTTATTCCAGTTAAACACAAAAGCTAACACTTAAGAAGTCTAAGGCAGACTTACCATCTTAAAATAGAGAGTGATGTATTCACAATCCTGTCATTCTTTTGGATTTTAAGTTATACTATAAGCAAGAAGCAAGCTGCTGCAATATTAATTCTTGTTTGTTTGTCTCTTTGTGGTGCAAGGGATTGAACTTGAGACCTCATCCATGCTCGGCAGGTAGTCTACTGCTTGAACTTTGTCATCATCCTTCTTCCTTGCATATGGGAACTGTGTTTTAAGAATTCTAGGCTTTTCACATCTAGTATTTACATGAAAATTTAAATCATACCTTCTTCATCTGAAGAACACACCACAGGACTTCAGTTCAATAAACTCCCATAATAAAGACCTGATATAATGACTTAACCAATAACATCCCTTTAACCATTGGAATATCTTTTTTACTACATTGTTATTAAATGGACTTTTAATACACATGCTAAGGAAGTGTATTTTATGCTACTATATTAGGTGAGAATTTGTTTAACATGCAAAGAATTCCATCACAGCTATTCTCTTATAGTAAGATTTTAGAATTCTGTTAGATGAATGAGAGTTTTTAATCATCTATACTTAGCATAATCTCTCTCTTTCACTCTCCTCTCTTCCTCTCCCCCTTCCTTTATCCCCCTTCCCCTCCCTCTCTCCCTTGATCTCCCTCTCCTTCTACTCAATATTATAAACCTTGTAGGAGGACAAGCTGATTATTCAACCTGTTAGCTTGTGATAGAGTGACACACCAGAATAAAATGTGGGCAATTATTCCAACCAAAATAACTATCAATTAAATCAAAAATAAGTTTACATCCTGGAAAATACTCAACTCCATATTATCATATATCCAAAAGTTTCAGTAACAAAGTATTCTATAAATAATATGAGCATTGTGTAAGTTTAGCGTGAATAAACTTCAAAACAAAGGGAACTGTGTGGTGATTTACTTCCCAAATAGAAGTTTTTCCAAGTCAGGCAAGTCATGAGTTTTTATTGAAAAAATATCTATTACTATAGCTAATACTAAGTTCTAATTGTTCCGATTGTGAATCTACACAGAGAATAAAATGTTTAGATCAGTGTTGCATAAAATCTGACTTTAGTTGTGATTTAAAAATAAAATCAACAGAAGCAGTGATTCTATAATTATTAAGGCTGTGATCATAACAAAATTGCTAATATAAAAATAAAACTTTTATTTGAGAGGAAAAAATGCTGTACTTTATCTTTGTCCTATTTAGTGTTGTCTTGGTTTCCTTTCTGAAAGGCTTCATGCATGCTAAAAGGGAAAAAGGAAAGACAAATCTGTTCCTTTTGTTTTCGTTGTATCTATGACGTGTAAGTGTCCGTTAGTGACTAGCGACCCCAGCAACAATCACTTCATACCATTTAATATTTGCTATTCGCTGCACATAGTAAGTTCCTTGAAAGGAGGCTGTGACTTTGCCTTCTTTTGAATCCCTCACAGAGCTTATAACAGCTTGGTTCTGAGAAGTCTTTCAAGCCATGAATGCTTTAAGGGCAAAGTCTGTTCATTATTCCATGACAACCCTGGAAGTTAAAAGAATGCCAGGTATATGTTAGGTACTTAATAAATATTGGTAGATCTGAATGCATGCTTCCTGAATATACCATGTGGGATAGATATTTACTGATGTATTCTGAAAGCCATTTTAACTCTTGATTATACAAGTTACTTTATCTCAGCGTGATAGTGTATTGTTAAAAAATGTAAATGTTGTTGAGGCCAAATGTAGTTGCATTGAGACAGAGAAACTCAACTGGCATCATATTGGCTACAGTCTAATTATTTTGCCTGTGTCTTTACTATTGTGGCAAAAATCTGCTTCTGCATGAAAGAGTGTTTTCTTGTGTAGTCTTAAATGATGTAGACAACTTTGCACACATTGTTTTTCTGTGATATGGGGTCTCAATGTGTGGCTCTGGCTTGTAAGGTAGTCAATATGTAGTCCAATCAGACCCCAAACTCACAGAGATATGCCTGTTTCTATTCTGCTTGCTCTGGGATTAAGGGTGAGCACCACTGTGACTGACACACTGATGTTCTTTCAAATAGGTGCAGCATCTGTTACTGGTAATAGTTTTAATATGTAATGAATCTAGAAATGGTTGAAGATGTATTTTGATCTGCTTGGAACCCTGGGGAGTTTTATGGCCTAGGACAAAATCTTTGGGTGTATAGGCACTTTCCTAGTTTCTTCTTTCTCTTTAGTTCAGATATTTATCTTAAAACACCTAGGGATGGTCAGCTCTATTCGTTCAGTGGTAGGAGCTCCATTAAAGAGGAAGAACAAGTACACAGTGACAAAATTGCTTTGTATTACTTTCACTTCCCAGTGACTGCTTAGCTGCATGCCCAGGAGAGATGACCCAACACGTAGAATGATGGGTCAGGGCAGTGTTTGCAATAGTAGTGTCCTTTCAAATGTCTAAAGCTCAAGTCTTGCCCCTGGTAGATCATGGAAACATTCCTACTGGCAGTTCCCTCTATTAACAGAAGTCACTTAGAGGGCCTTAATTTCAGAAACAAAAGGTAAACACAAGAAGGAAAGTTTTGCTGTTCTTATTTTAAAAATATTGACACAGTAACCACCACACTGCCTGTAAGACACAAATGAGATTTTTGTGCTTGCAACCACCTGTCTAATCCTCCAGGCAGGCTCTGCTCACCAGAGCATCCTAGCGTCCCTGCTTCCAAGTCCTTCTTAACAGCAGACAGAAGGGAAAACTGGAGGCAGGAAAGGCTTCAGTTTTGCTCTCTTCTCCACTCTCTCCTGCACAGACTAAACTGCTGTTATGAGACAACATACTGCTAAGTTAATGTAACTTAAAATTTTACAGCAGGTTGTATGCCTGAAGGCACATTATGGGACCACCTGTAAGCATCTAATTTCGCTGAAAATAATAAATAATTGTGAAGCACTCCTCAGAGTGGATACGAATCATGTTGCTCACTCCCTTCAATGTGAATTTGACTGGAGAGAAGGATTGGAAACTGTACTCTTTCCAACAAATATGAGTAATCGTTCAGCCCACAAAGGAGTCTGCTAAATGCTATGCCAGACACCTGGGTGCCAGATCTACCGAGCTGTGTGTGTGTGTGTGTGTGTGTGTGTGTGTGTGTGTGTGTGTGGTGTTCAGAGTTTATAATCCACCTGGAGAAAGTAGCACATAGCAATTGCTTAACGTAGAACATTGGTTCATTTAGGGAGCTTTTATTTATTTATTTTTTTTTAAAAAATCATTTTACAGTAGAGAAAGCTATCCAACTTGTTTACTCTATGAAGATTCCTTCACATATTTTAATGAAATCAGAATATCTATAAGATGATCCTAAGGATTCTAAACATTTGGTGTGTGTGTGTGTGTTTGTGCTCATGTGTGTACAGTTGTGTGTGTGTGTGTGTGCACATACCTATACATGGAGAAACTGCATATTAACTTTGGGTGTCATTCGTCAGGCACCATTCATCCTATTTTGTGTGACAATGTTTGGTCTGGAACTAATCAAGTAGACTAGGCTGATGGTCCAGTGATCCCTAAAAATCCACCTAACTCAGCCTTCCCAGGACTGGGATTATTACATTTGTCTACTACACCCTGTCCCCAGGATGAATCAAGCACTTCAGTGATTGAGCTACCTCACTAACTCTCTAGTTATTCCTGAGACATGGGGATTACTATGTGATTTTTTTTTTTAGTACTGTTAAACATTCTTGAGCTTTTATGGACTGAAAGGTAAGATTGTCTTACTAAGTAAATGTATTTCTTACTGTACTTTCACAAGGTAGAAAGAGACTTGATCTGTGACTGGCTAGAGGTTACATATTCTTTGCTGCCATAAGGCTGGTGAAATTTCACACACACACACACATGTACACACACACACAAACACGCACACACACTAGATAGAGAATGAGAGTATGTACATTTCAAAAATTGTTCTAACTGTTTGTTTGGGCTGAAACTGTATGTAAACTTTCTTTTAATTGGGGATTTTGTTTTTTTCTATTTTTATTTTTTTTAATTTTTGACTTTTTTATTGTTGAGTTTATAAAGTAATATTATAGCTTCCTTCCCTTTCTTGCTTCCAAACACTTCCTATAATATTGTACGTAAGCGCTATGAATATACTTTTAGTCTTAGAAAGTGACTAAATGCTGCTTGAATTTTAAGTCTGATTACCCTTCTCCACAATGATCACATGGCATTAAATTAAGAATATTACACATAAATTATCATTTAAGTCCTGAAGATTGGATTCCCAGTGGTATTAAAGTTGACATTTCCTTTTTATTTGTACTGCACAAAGGGTTAATAAGGTTTGCATAACCTTAGTCTTGGATGGCTTTTCGGCAGGCGAGTTCAGGATTGCTGCCAAAACAGATTTTAACCCTTTTAATCAGACTGTTAATAGTCATGGTGCACACAGCATAGAGGATTGTACACACAAAGCAATATCGCTCTGAATGCAGTTTGACCCGATATCCATCCAATCAAGAGAATGTTCCTAGAGACGCTTGCCATTTTGGTTGCTATGGTGAGTTTTCATATTTTGTGGAAACCACTGCTAGATGTCTTAAAATAGACCTTTGCCAAGAACAACACTGGTCCAGTGGCATATGCTGGCAGAGCATGACAAGGTTGCTCAAATTCCCTTCCTTTGTTTTTCCCTCTCCCCCATGGGGCAACTGCTCTAGGCACCAGCCCACTAGTCTGGCAGGCTGAGAATCCAGGAACTTGCTGCTAATTACAATGTTGACAATTCCCAACCTGTTTACTGGCGCCAGCAATCAAACTGCATCCTCTCAAGTGAACCAAAAAGCACTCGCTGGCTTTAGCTTCCCAAGGTTCCAAGCTGGCTGTATTAATTACTGTTAACTTAAAACTGTACGCTGTTCAGAGGCACCTTAATTAGCTGGTTTGAGGATTGAAAGCTATCTTCCTCACATTTTAACATATTCTAGTTTTGAGCAAATTTATGTGACTCTCTAAAACATCTTTTTGTGGACAGAAACGTGATTGTTTAAGGTGTGACCTCTCACAGACACTGTGGCCTCTGTATGACTTTAAATCCTGCATCAGTGTAAATAGGAAGAAAACATTAATCTCTTTTTCTTTTCCTTTACATTTTCAATTTTTCAATTTTTATTTGTTTTAAAATTAGAAAATTAACGGGTATAATTATTTGCAGTTATCATGTAACAAACAATAACCTTTTCTAGTGATCTTTTGTCTTGGCAAAAAAAATCTACTTACTCCATACATTTTCCTAGTGAATATCCACTTATGACATGTTATCTGACCACAGACAATAGTCTTTCATATATGATAACAAAACTATTCGTTTTTCTAAGTTGGGTGACCACATAGAGATGAATCACCCTCAGAGACCTCAAAATGCTAAGCACTTACAGGTAGTCTGCATATAAGCCTTCCTGTGGCAGAGCCCCATGCAACAGTCGGAAATAGCACAGCAGAAGTAAGCTAGTGCTTTGTAAAATTGAGAATTTTATTTTGACTCTGATCTATTCTAAGAGCCAATCTGTCTCACTTTATTCAGCAAGAAAGCTTTGAATACCTACAAATTCTAACATAAGGAGAGTAATTTTAATTTTATATTGTACATTAAAAGTAGATTTTAAGTTAGGTGAGTGGTTCATGCCTATAATCTCAGTATCTGTAAATGATGAGGCAGGAGAATCTTGAATTTGAGGCCAGTTGGAGCCACATCAGCAAAGTCCTATCTCAGCACACACACACACACACACACACACACACACACACACACACACGCATGCATGCATGTGTGGTCACATGATTTTATTTATATTCTTTTGTATACAAATATCATTGGATCAATGCTAATAACCTTATTTTTAAATTCTCTCCATGTACAAAATATTTACCAGTTTATTCTCCTGACCAGGACTTTCATTCTAAAGTTTGATACGTTGACTTCATCATGATTAAATATTGTTGATTTAGTAAAAACATTTTGCAATTAGAGTAAGAGATTTAAATCAATTCATTAAAAGAAGTTTCTCCACTTTTTAAAATTTGGCCTATAAAATTTGCCTAGACTTTAAAAAGCCTTAAGTCGAAGCACACTACAGATCTTTTCAAATATTTGGTTAATTTACACCTGTATAGGTGAGTATGAGCTTAAAATGTTTAGAGTTGTATGAAGTTGGGGAAGAAGTATTATGTGTATATAAACATAGGAACTTATATCAGACACTACGAAGGGCAATGTTGTCAAGAACACTCTGCATTGAAATTTTGTGTGTTATCTTGGAAGCATGGCTTCAAGAAGGAACTTATACAAATTCAGTATATTATCCAGCTGCCATGAAAATGTTCTTTCAGTTCTATGGCATGGAGGCTTCACAAGTAAAATCTGGGAACTGTATTATATGGTAAAGATATTATCATAGCACTAAATTGTGAAGTTATTTCATGCCTATCCTAAGCTCATGAAGTTTTGAATTCTGTGTGGATAAGAGACTGGGAAATAGTTGTATCTGAAGAAAATAAGCAATCAAGAACACACTCTGTGTCTCTGCAAATAAAGGTTACACTGTAGTAAGAAGAGTATCAACCTTCTGTGTCTTTACATATGTTAATTAGTAAATAGTCTTCCTCCCTAAAAGCTAAACCAAATGCACTGAGTAGAAAAACTAAAATCATGAAACACAAGTACCTGCACATTATATCAGGAAATATTGATGATACACTCTTACAAGTCTTCCTAGTTTACCTGCTGTCAAAAGTGTGATTTAAATATAACACATGTTTTCCAGTAGAATAAAATGATTAAAATAAAAAATCTTTGTTTGAGTGTAAACTCTCCCTTAGCCAAGTTTGCCTTTTCAGAGAGAAGATGTTTCCTGTGATTTGAGAAACATTAAGTTATTCTGCCAGAAGGAATTTTTATATATGCAAGCTAGGCCCATTGTACATACAGATGATTCAGGTTTTACTGGATGTGAAGTTCTGTCTACCTCGATGTGAATTTCTGCTTAAATAAAAACAGCAAGAATATTCAAATATCATTTATATTCACATTATGAAGTAACTCATTCTACACCAATAAAATAAACTTAAGATTGGCCATTGGCCATTACAACTAGAAAAAGAGACAAACATTGCTTCTAAAGTTACCTGGAATTTGTGTTTTCTCTAAGGTGTATTGATGCCAATTATTAACCATATCAATAAAAGATTCTGCAGCAATTCCTTATTGTCTTGTTAACTAGGTCACCATAACCTGCAGATTCTTTTATGCAGTCCACACCATGAATATTGTTATCATGATCTGTGTCCCTCAAGTCTTGACAAGTTCAGTTGTTGTCTACACAAGTTTCCATATCCAAATGTGAAATTGTCTTCAAAGTGTAACACTGGATAGTACTTTTTAATAAATATGACATCCACAGATAACGAAATCCTGTTTGTGGTAAACATTCTTTTTCTTTTTTCTCTGCTTTCATTTGCCCATCAGCTGTCTTTTGGATAACTATATTCACCATAAGAAAGGACCAGGATACATTCTAATACAAGGATAAATAAATGCTTTTCAAGCCTTATGTTTCTGCTCCCAGGCAGCTCAGAGAAATCAGTTGTTGCTGAAAGCTCTATGCAAACTTTTAAATCTATCCTCAATGTTTTAAGTGGACATGCTTTATAATATTATTGACCTGTATTTGGACAGTTTTAAAGTGGTGTGAACGAAATAATAGCTGACAATGTATATTGTCTTCATTTTTAAAGAATGGGTATATTCTTTGAGATTAGCAGTAAACTTATAATTATTGTGATTGGGATACTCTAGAATGTCACTGCTATCAAAAGAAGTGATAATTTAGTCTGCTTTTCTAATAAGTGGCAAAAAAACATTTTAATAATTGTGCAGATTCCTAAGCTATGAAAATATAATTATTATACTATATAATGTATACATCTATTGATTGACAGTTGAATTTTATGAATATTACAGGTAGTTACAGTTTTAATTTTAAATAAAATACAGTAGGTGATGGACACATGAAATGATTTTCCGTTATAGTAGACTAAACTGTTATTTGGAATTTATCAAATAATTCAAGTTTTAATAAAATGTCTTTATAGATTTCCAATTACATGAGGGTTATGTATGACAGAGAAAAATGAGTATTTGCTTGTGCTGTTAGTAAGCAAATTTAAGAATTAGAGTTATATTAACATTTAACTTAAATGTATTCCATACCATAGCCAATTTTATAAAATAGCTATTTTTACAATGTTATTAGATAAAGGAAACATATGACACTGATACTAACATATATCCTAAAATCAATGCTTTCAGTAAATTAATTTATATTTTTGAATACCTACCATGTGTCAGGTGGTGTAGAAGTTACTACAAAAATTTGTCTTACAATAGTCAAGGTAAATTTTCCACACAAATATTGATCCTATAAACAAAATAAGGGGCTAATACAACATTGTACTACTTTTAAAAATATAATTAAATTTAACAGCATATACTGTTAAAAATACAATTAAATTTAAGAGTATAAACCTTTTACAAAGCTGAGTGCTTACTCTCTTTATATATCTATATATGTATGTATATATATATATGTATATATATATATATCACAAAGTATATACACATATGTGTGTGTGTGAGTGTTTGTGTGTATGTATATTTGTAACTTTGAACAAAGTTGCTTGCAATTTGTTCTCATTAGGCAGAAATACTACTGAGACTATTATTGTTTAGGGAGTGTTTAGCATATCATATGCACACAGAGATAAGGGAATTTTCAATACATTAGAATAAACTTTAATATTTTTAACACCGTTTTTTCTTATGTAAACATATAACAAGTCTAGGGTAAAAATGCTTTGGGAATTTTCCATTTGCTTCATGTTTTAAAAATTAAGCAAAAATAATCAAGTAAAAATCTTGAGGATCAATTTTTGTCTGATATGAATGTTTCTCAGTAGCTCTTAAACATCTCAGTAATAGCATCCATCTGCATTTCGTCTGTTTGTGAAAGTAAAAGTAAGATTCAGACAAAAGTTTTAAAAGACTGGTTTTAGCTTTTTATATTGGATTCTGAAAGCCTTAGGAATTGGAGGTCTTGAAGGAGTGTAAACAGAGATCTTCTACTGAAGGGGCCAGTGAGGATCAAGGAGCCATTGTGTCCAGATTCTTGTTCATTACAGAGTCTGAGTTCAGAGAAAGATTTTCTAGTTTTTATTTCAAAGTCATTTCCAGCATAGGACATACTGTTTCCCTATGATCAATATGATAAAAATTGAAAAAAAAATGTCTGAAGGTTTTCCACAGGACTTAACTTTGAACTTAATTTTTTGATTTACCTTGCTTTGTAAACACAAAGCCTGTTAAAGTAATAGCTATGAAAACAAATTGTGTGTAAACTTCAGTTCTGAATCATAATGTCACATTAATACTTTGACAGTTATATGAAAACTACCCATATAATTTAAAATATTCTTCTAATACATTTCAATTTTGTAGGAAATAATTCTTCTAGTAATATTTTCTGATAATGTATTATTTAATTAATTAGAAACTTTAAATTTGTGACTTGTATGAGCTAGTACTCAAGTTGACCATACATGCTCAATAGAAAAAAAGTGCATCATTAGTTCTTATTAACATGTAGGATAACAATGATAAGAACAAAAGTTAAGAAATTATTAATTTTCTTATGATATACACCTATGATAAGAATTCTATCATCTATACTTCATTCAAGCTGTAAATATAATATGTACTACTTTTGAATTATGTAACTGTTGCCTTCACTTTATACTCTGCCATCTCTTTGGAGTGTACAATGATGCAAACTGTATATGAATCAAGAATATAGTATTAATAATTAGATTATGATGCCGTCATTTTAGTTTGAAGTTAAGAGGGGGAGATTCAGGACTACTTTCAAGGCAACAAAACAAATGTAAAAGGCTTGTTTTACATTCTTAGAATTGAATATTGAGTTAATGGAAGGGTGGATTTTTAGATTTGAAAAAACTTTTGATTTCAACTATCCTGATATACGTGCATATATTTCAATACTGTGGATTAGTATGATACCTTAAAATATATTTTCACAAATCCTTGTACAGATACCATTATATATTTGAAATGTCTTTGAAGATCAGGTTCTCTTACTTAACTTACATCATAGTTGATCAAGATATAACAGAATTCTGATTTACCAACTTTAGTCACAGATTTGACACCTGGACAGCAATGCAAATATCACAGTGTGTTTCTTTTGTTGCTATTCTTCACTCAACAACCAACTGATTAATCAATTCAAAACACTTTTCAGGGAAATGTAAAACTTTTCAATTTTTCTTTTTGTCTTATACTTTTGTGTACTGATTGCCATGCTTTTTAGTTGCAAGTTTTATTTTACACCTTCCTGCAAAATGTATGAAGTGTTCTTCAATTCAGTTCAAGGCTTCTAAGTAATGATTTAACATACAGGTACCCTAAAAGAAACCAAACAACTCTCTCTCTCTCTCTCTCTCTCTCTCTCTCTCTCTCTCTCTCTCACACACACACACACACACACACACACACAAAGAAATTGAACTATAAAATGTTAAAATGTGTTATTTAAAACTTCTTTATCATTCATACTTATAATTGTATAAGTAGCTACAACTAAGAAAGGCTTCAAGTGTTCTGAGGTCATTAGTGATGTTTTTAAAACAAATTTACTCTGTAGAATGCATGGCTATCTAACATTCTGAAAATAGCATTTTATTATTTCTAATACAAAAGATAGCTACATCTGTTTAGTGTCAAGAAGATGGTGGATAATTGTGGTCCTCATTTTTCTGTTATCTATTCTATGGCCTTATCTTTCTCCTCTGTTCTACACAAAGTGCAAAAATATTTTCTACCCTTCCCATCACATTCATGTACATTTTCTATTTTTTTCTGTTAAAAATTTACCATCACCAAAATGAAATATGATAAGAGAAAAAAAACCACAACTGATGGAATTTTCCATTCCTACCATGCTATTTTCTCAATGCTTTTGTTTGTCTAGACTGTAGTCAGGAGCTTTAGTTCTAGATTCACACTAGTTTGATACCAGGAATTTGTTTTAGGGTTAAAAATGGCTTCAGAAAATATCTTGGTCCTGGAATATGACTAGTTACTGAATAGTATATTTTGTGAAGGTCACTAATAGAATAGTATTTTGGGACACTATTAGAATAGTAATAGGAGTATTTTAGTGTGTTAACATAGGAATTATGGACTTCTATACATCTTTAGTCCTACGTTCAAGTTCCCTGAAATTTTGTGTAAGTAGCAACACCGGAACACAATTCACAACCACAGAGAAGAAAATAAACAAGTTTGTTGTAAAATCCAGTTTCTGTCAGAATCCTTACCTGAGATTCAGTAGCAAACAATTAAGTAAAATGATCTTTCTTACACCTGCTTATGAATATTATGCATTACAATGGGAAATGAGTGTTCACAGACATAATACACACTCGGATGGTGTATTCTAATGCTCTCATCCACAAACCATGTATTGCGGCTACAGTATTTTGAGCGTTTAGGCAGCCTTGTTTAAAGAAAAACTAATGATGAAAGAAGCATTCGGAAGGTTTTTTTTCATTTTCTTTCATTATATCAGAAATGATGTTATCCAGCAAACAAAGAGTCTAAGCAATATCTACAATCTCTTAAGGAAATGGAAGTTCTCTTCATTTCTTAAGGCAAAGCAAGTATTATAAAGATGATGCCTATTCTTCTCGAACATGGACCTTAATGGAAAATGATTATGACTACTTAGCATCTCTGTGTTCTAATGTGAAACTCACCAACAAGCACTTTGCACTTCTTTTCTGTTGACTAGAAATACAGATAGTGTAAAAGCACTGAGTGGCTAGTTGTGAGGTAATTTTTAAAACTGTGCCTTCTGATCAAAAAAACAATAGGCTGTCTGGTCACAAAAACAACTGATCACAGTCATGTCCAGTTAACAAAGTTTGGATTGATTTGTCCTTTCTTTTAAAATGCCTGGATTGGGGAAATGGCCCCACCCCCAATATTCTAAAACAGAAACCAGTTCAGTCAGGCTGACACCTAATGGAAACTTTTATAAGTAAATAATTCTTCAAGAGAAAATTTAAACCACGCCATCAGAGGAAAATCAAAACACTTCGTTTGTCATAACACGAGGAAAGGCTCCTTTCTCTTTCAATTCCTATTATCCCACTCTAAAACTTATTATTCATTTATGAAGCGATTTCAATCATGAGCTGAAGCCAAAGAACTGAATGAAATAGCTTATTTTCCAAAAAAGATCCTGCTTATTCCCACAACAAATGATGGAATATGACATCTTCCATTTCTCCTTCCAATACCAGGCCCTCGGCTCTGTCTGCCTTTCAACCTTCCACACTTAGTCAACCAGGATGAGACTAACTTTCCAAGCATAGCTAGCAGCTAGCGCACACCACTTCTGTCTACTTTTCTCATTTCCAGGGAAACAATGGCACCCATAGACACACTGAATGTTGTTAGATACTTAACAAGCACAATATTTAAAAGTCCTTAATCACCAACTGGTGGGTCCCTAAGAAAGGCAGTTCTTGGAACAATGAAAGAAAGATCGTTAGTTACATATTTTTTGATAGTGCCAGAATGTTGCCTGCAAAGACAGCTTCTGTTTGCTTCTTCATCCCATTGTGATAATGGGCTCATTCCCAGGAGTCTGAACAGGACCACACCCGTTTTTTCTCTCTTATCAACATAGCTACAACACAAGTGCTATCAGTCTAGATAGCTTGGGACTCATCTAGGGGCCATAAGGGTAGGAAGAGGGAAAGAGAGGTCTGGCATAGGCGACCCTTCATTTCACATATAGTGTTGGAAGAAAGGAGAGACCTTAAATGGGAAAGGCTGTTTTTCCAGGGCTCTTGCAGTTTCTCCGGGAGGGGCGGGGGGGGGGCGGTCAGCTTGCCCTTGTGGGCAAGGACCCAGTAGAGAGAATACAAGTCCTGCAAGGGGAATGGTAAATACTCCAGATGAAGAACTTGGCTGGGTGCAGCTGAGCTTAGAATGGGTCCCGGGAACCCCACAAGGAAGAGCTGCTTTCATTTCTCCAGCAGCTTCTACTTCTCTGGAATTCAGTCTTCTTAGCAGCCAGTCCCTCAAGCCAAATCAACCCGCAAAAGCGGCGCAAGGGAGGAAAATTGGACTTAAGTCTAGCCGCACTTGGTGGAACCTTCTGGGAACATGAACCGCTCTTGTCCCGCATTTCTCCTCCCACCTTTGAAGCGCCACCACCCAAGAAACCCGTAGCCTCCAAAGAGTAATAAAAGCGAACTGCACAGCCGAGAGGTCCTCTGACAGCCAGGGCTGAGTTCTCAAGCCTCTGCCCTCGCCTTCCACCACGGTGGACCATATTTTCTGGCTCCAAGAAACACCTTAAACTCCTGCTAGATCCGCTTGGTCAGGGAGTGCCCGGACGCGATGGAAGGGGTCGCGCCAGCGATTGCTTGCTCTTTGCTAGGAGGGGACGCATCCACATTGCTTTATGGTCCATTAACATTATAAACAGACAAGAATAGTGGAGGATTTTCTCTTCCTCTCATCTCTCTGCTGCAGACCCCGAGTCTGAGAACATATCTTGATTTTGTTGAGGTTTGAGACTCATCCCAAATGCAGAGGTAGGGAAGGCAGCGCTGGAGAAGTGTCCCAAAGAAACTGGACATCTGAACAGTCACTGCCTGCCCCAGCCTCTTTCAGAAAGGATCCAGCTCTGTGCCACAGTGCAACCAATCCGATTACCAGCCTGCTTCTCCACCTCTTCGCGGAGAATCCAAAAAGAAAATAGGGGTTCCTCAGAGACCCACAACACTTGTAATCAGAAAGTTCCACCGGGACCCGACCCCCTGTCCCCCTCCCCTTCCCTAGCTTGATTGCCAAGTCTGCTTGCTGAGCAGCTCGGCCGGTCGCGGGTGGGGCTCCGGCTCCGCCCCAGGCCAGAGATTCGCGAAGTCACGAGCTTGGGCAAGCTTGCCGGAGGCACCTTCGCCCACGGACACGCCCTTTTTGCCGAGGCTTGCCCCAGGCGACCCTCTCCCTTGCTCTAGGTCAGCGCTCAGAGGTACTGCTAAACTGGTCCAGGCCTTCTAATCCTCTGCAACTTTAGAGAATCTTTTAGATCCGCACTTCGCCACCCTGCCCTCTAGGAGAGGGGAGAGAGAGAAGGAGAGAGAGAGAGAGCGAGTGGCAAATGGCCCCACAGCCTGGGCTTCAGAGACCCTCTTCCTTTCTCCGCCTCTCTCCTCCCTTCTCCGCCTTGCCCCCCCGCCCCCAACCCCGGCGCGCATCCTCCCCCCCCCTTTCCTTCTAAAAGCGGTCTGGGTCACCAAAGGTGCCAGGAAGATCCAGAACGAAATCACCCGAGGAAAAGAAAACATAAAAAGTGCTACCTTGGCAACCGGGAGCTTTTAGTGGCCAGCTGGTGGGCTGGGAGGGGCGGCTGCTGCCCGCCTGCCGCTGGTACTCTCCTCGACTACGCGTATTCTTAAGCAATAACAACGTAATCCGTATTATCCACCCAAGAATACCCGTCACCGAAGAGAGTCAGAGGGCCAAGCTGCCGCTGCCTCTGCCTCTGCTACCGCTGTCACTGCTGCTGCTGCCGCCGCCACCACCAGAAAGAACTCTTGCTGCGGAGCCCGCCCCTGGCTAGGGCTGGGCTGAGCTTGACCGGGACCATAAATCCATAACTCGATTTCCCTAAAGAAGGCTCCAAAGCTGTGCTCTGTAGCTTCCTGCCCAGATCTTCCAAATGGCTGTTCTATTTCCAATTCTGAAAGACAAATCACAGAACCAGCCACTTAACACACAACAGACAAGTGCTTTCTTTCCGCGCGGAGCAGAGAGTAGGTCCCAAGGATCTTTGGAGAGTGATAAGTAACCCTCAGTTTACCTGGTGATCACCCAGCGCTCTCCTTGGTACTCGCTCTGCTTCATGCGGACTCTAGTCATAGCCAGCCCACTCTAGGTGCTTTGATTGAGTGTCATGGCAGCGAGTGAACCCTGTAGAAGACATGCATAGTTAAGCACACAAATATTACAAATGTATTTGCCTGGGTAGCTTTAGGAAGAAGTGAGTCTCAGATCAAGATAGGGTCATGCATTGATGGAATTTTCAACAGTGTGTTTTGGAAATGCATGTTCTCAAGCTTAAGATCACAGAAAATAAACAGTCATTCAATTTACTACTTGAAATCAAATACTTATAGATCTGCAAAAATAGGCATCTCCCCTTTGAAGAAGGCCTTGAAGCTATATACAACATCATGGTTTTTAAAGGAAGGGAGAGAACTTCGAGGCACAAAATAATTAAACCCATTTTCCATACTATCTGAACGCACTAAGTTGACAAGCTAGTAGAGCTTCTAGGGTTTAAGCATCATTTAGAACTGTCAG
The DNA here is from genome assembly GCF_004785775.1 of Grammomys surdaster. Classification (NCBI taxonomy): domain Eukaryota; kingdom Metazoa; phylum Chordata; class Mammalia; order Rodentia; family Muridae; genus Grammomys; species Grammomys surdaster. Next base: position 686,773 of record NW_021620706.1, on the reverse strand, counting down.
GGTGTTTAATTTCTCAGCACACTCTTTCAGTACTCACTATGAATACATCACTGTGCAGTGTGGAGAACACCTTGACAGAGATCCCTTTGAAGCTCTGTCCTCAAGTAAATAATTTTAAGAAGGAATCCAAGAAAAACTCATCCTCAAAGTGACTAATTTTGACATTAAGAGAACAAAACCCTGATTCTCTGATGATCTACATGGCTCTAACTTGAGCAGCTTTGAGACCCTACAGTGGATATACCAATAAATGAGGGTTTATTGTTCACCAAATCAAACGGACCAGTGGAACACCACCACCCACAACATGCTGTGGCTCCATTAGAAAGTTCTCAATTTGTTTCTTGCTTTACTTTCAGATATGTGAAAGTACATCTGTGTGAGTGGAGGGGAGGAACATGAAAAGATGGCAACAGACATGATTTCTGAAATTATGTAAGTGCAAATAGCTCTTCATCAAGGAGTAATTATGTAACAGTCTCTCCCACCACCACAACTCATCTTGACTGACCTGGTTGTAATTTAAGGTACTTAGGTTGTGCCTGTTCTCATTATTATTTTTTGATATAATACTTCCCCAGGCAGACCAACTCATCATTTTCCTGACATATTACTTACAAGTAGAAACACCAACATGAATTCTAGATTTTTATGATTTAATGTTTGCCTGAAATAACTCAAAAGAAAAATAGTACTTCCCGCCGACTGTAGCCTATTTTTGCAGTATCTTTTTCAGTAACTCTGAGTACACCATTTACCAAAAGATTCAAGCCAGTGAAACAATTAGCAAATACTATTTGCTGCCATTATCCAACATAGATATAAAATGGAGCTTTTCTTTGGTACTACAACCAGTAGAAAAAATTCAAGAAAGCTGACAGGTTCCCTTTAGCCTGAACTCCTAGAAACAAAAGCCCTTAGGGAAAGTAATGCAATAGTCTATGAGCAAAGTGTGCATTTCCTCCTGAACTCTTTTATTTAAAATCTCAACTACCTCTGAAAGGAAAACAAAATACATTGTACGGATAGGATTTGATTTACTAAATGGAATGGTTTTCAAGTCAGAAGCATGGTCAAGGCACATATACACATACACACACCCTGCATACACAGATCCTCCTCACACTATAGAATCACGGCATAAATGCCCACACAGCTTTTCAGTGCTTTCCAAGTACTTTCCCTTAGTTTATCATGATTCTGAGAAAATCACACACATACACACACACACAAACACACATACACACACACACACACGCACACGAGAATACACGAGAACACACAGAGAGACCCACAGACTAGCATGCTTTAAAAAAATCTGGAACAAGGCAGGCTATAGGTTTTCTTCCTAACCAAGCAACAGAGTCAGTCCTTTCCCTACATACCAAATGCTCCACACTTCAGCACCTGGACCAGTGGACAGCTCAGCCCAAGCGGACAGCCCGCAGCACTCCCCACAGAACTGACGCTCCGAGCTTTAACCACAGCTCTTGTGCTTCAGCGGGGCAGCCTGACTTACGAGAACACCATTTCCTACGAGACCACTGCCGCTGGGTGCATATTCAATTCAAACCTCCTTAAGCTGTCGGATTTCCCCCACCCATCCACCCTCCCCACCCCCCCTCCACCCTCCACACAAAAACGGAAAAGGGAAAAAGCCCAACACTACCAGGGCGTTTGTTGATCAACTTACACTTTCCTCTCGAATATTTAGGTACCGCTATCGGAGCAATAGCAGCGGAGGCTTAGGTCCGCATTAAGTACCTTTGTTCGCCGACTCCTGCAAGCCATGTTTATTAGAATCTACAATTCCCTCGCGCCCTAATAACTGAAGGTGTGTTTTTCGGGCAAGGGGTGCTTTCAGCACCTTTTGATCTCTCAAGGCCACTGCGACTATGGCAGTGTTCCTCTGTACTTCCCCACCCTGTCCCCCACTCCCCAGCACCCATCCTGGCTAAACGCTTGGTAATTAAAACCAAACATACAGAAAGCGAGCTACAAAACAATCGGTTTAGGAAATAAGGCAATTAAGCTAAAGCAGAAATATTCTCATTCTCTCTCTCTCTCTCTCTCTCTCTCTCTCTCTCTCTCTCTCTCTCTCCTCTCCCCCTCCCTCCTTCACTCCCTCCTCCCTCCTTCTATCTCTCCTTCCCTCTCAAGTAGAAAGGGGAAAACACGAAGGAGAGGGAAAAAATCGGGAGGAGGGTGGTAGTGGACTCCTACAATCAATGGCAAAACACTATACACATCGTCACTGAGTAACACTCTCGGTATCAGACAAAAAGAAACCCATTTACCGATGTAAACATAGTCACCCTCTCCCACACATCCTACATCTTTTGCGTTTGCTGAGATTTGTCTGCGGTATCTCAGGTATAGCAAAGTAACTGTCACAAATCCATCTAGAATAAAGTGCTTACCCACTAAATCCAGGTTGCAGGCTGAACTCCAACTGTGTGCAGAAGCCAGGAGTCATCCGATGGGCGGCGAGGCAGGCTTGGGCAGTGAGAACCGCTGCTCTCTGAGCGCCCGGTTACAGTGTTAACAAGCCCTGGGAAGGGACCTCGTCGCCTCTCGCTGGCTGTGCCCCAGTGCCTTCGCGTGGTGGCGGCTTGCTCATGCTACGGAGGAGTCCCAGGCGAGAGCCTTCAGCTGATGCGAGCTTCCAGAAAGGCGTGGGGAAGGGAGGAAAATCATCTAATGCAATCAAATCGATCTGATCCACACCATCTGTCGCCTGCCACTATACACAAACGTTAAAATAGGAAAACGGAAAACACTGACAGCCCGAGAGGCTTGGTCTGCAAAGAGTTCATTTTTAGCAAAGCATAATTGGGTATGGTCGGCATACAGTTACAAAAGCCGCTGTTAACCATCCAGTAGTGGACCCCGAACATGCTAATGGTGGATTAATTGAGGAAGATCTGACGTGTGAGCTTCATAGTCTCTTATTCATGACTTCCCAATGGGAAAGGACCAATGCCTTGTGGGACTATGGTAACATACAGTCAAAAAGCTGCTAAGAAAATGGCTGTGTGTTCACAGCACCTCTCTCTGATAACAAACATATGTCGACTAAAACGGTTTAGTAGAATGGGAGGGGGTGTTGGAGAATAGAATTTTCGTTCCCCGTGTAAGCAACCCCCATATTCTTTCCTTAAAGCAAAGCAAAAATATATACAGTATCTTTAGCATACTGGAGAGAAAAATTATGCTTTTAAAGCTTTGTTTTTAATTTTTAATTTTTAAAATCAAGAACAAACTGTCACATAAAGGAAAAGGAGCACTTATACAGCAGTTCTCTTTTTTTTTTATTAAATAATCTATCATGCTTGTCCTTACAGTGATCAAAATACATTTATAGTATATGCTGCTGTATATAGAAACAACCTAGTAAATACCACCAGCAGTACTTGAGGTTATTTGTTCCACATTTGACTTATTGAAATCAGGATGCCTTTTAAGGAAACATTTTGTGTCATTTAAAATTGATATAGAAAACATTGGATGCAATTGCAGGGAGGAGATGGGGGAGAGTTTTTAAAAATTAAGTTTTACAGTTACTCCTCCCACTCGTATACATTTTGGTGAGTCTCTGATCTGTACTAAACATTTGATGGGAGAGATATGGGAATGTGGGAAAGGGTAGAGATATCAGGAAGAGGAAAAGGGTGTATATTACCAATTACCAATAAAGTCTATTCTATTTGTAACAGACAAAAATAGGGAAATAAAATATATCACATCCTGTCAATCATGATATTTAAATGCATACCAGTATTCAAAATTAATGTTTTATATATGGAAGGAAAACATATTTCAAACAGTGTGTGACTGCCCCTCACCTATTTGCAATTTTCAGATATTTTTAAAAAATATCATCAGTTTATTCTATATGCATATAGAGTTCTTTTATTACCTGTTATAAATATGCTACGCTCCTCTGACTTTCACATCCATTTGAAAACAGATAATCATATTCACTTTATTCTGCTTTTTAAAAAAAATTACATCAATTCTTTAGTAAACAATTAGTATTTAAGATCATTCTTGAGGTAGCTGAATGTGTCTCCTGAAAAACTCTGATAATCTCTTTAAGAAAAAAACCTGAATTCGATTAGTCTAAAAATATAGCTTGAAAACAAATCAAACAATTTACCTGATCTTTTGTTTCAATATACATTAATTAAGCACTCTTTCCAACCTACACAACATTGCAGGGTCAAAGTCAGAATTTCAAGTCTAATAGCTCGGCAGCCTTAGCTGTCATTCGCGTCAAGCTATTGCCCCCTGCAGGTCAGGTTGAAACCGCAGGCAGATTTTGGCCAGGTCTTCAGAAAATTTATGATAGTCAAGTTATTATTCAGGCTCAACCAATACGCAAGTAGAGTCAAAATTTCATCTTCATTTTGCTTTTATTTAAAGTATTGATTTAGAAATAGCCAGGCATTCATAAAATGAGCATTTAAAAATAGAGATTCTAGGTTTTTCTAATGAGAACTTAGCTGGGGTAAGCAAACCATCTCCTTTATTCATGACGTGATGGAAACACTGGTGCACTCAACACTGTCCTTCCTTTTTTTCCCAGGGGAACCACTGCAACTCAAAAGTGTGTTAAATGTAAAGTAATTATTTTCCAATAATTAATATGTAGTGCTAGGCAGTCTGCTACATAAACTTCATTGTGCTCTTGGTAGACTCTGTGGAAGGCATTCAAATCAAACCTTTGGGTTCTCTCATCTGTTCACAGAATAGAAACAATGATACCACCTTTTCTTGATTATAAGATGAAACAGCATTTCAAATTTCACACTTATGTATCACTATTCTTTCTCAAAGTCAACTCTTATGAATGAAGCACCTACTGAGCAGGGAGAAAATTTGTAATTGACAAAACACACATACGCACACACACACACACACACACACATACATCAAAATAGATCAAGTTTTTGCAGTATCAAGCATTACATCAGGCTTGGGAGGAACATTCAGAAGGCTTATGGGAAAATTCACATTTGGGGAGTCAATAGTGTGATACTTCACACCATGGTGAAAGAATCTGCAGTGGTATTTCCTTACTGTGCAAATTCAGGTTTCATTGACAAATAGAATATCTCATTCAACATGCCGCATAGTCTAATTACTATTTATCACTAAGAATTATACTCAGTCCCGTGTTGGAGACATAGTTTCCCACATTGTATGGAAGTAGATAGAAACAAATTACTTTCTGCTATCTTAAAGATATTCTTAAAATGCTTGTCCAAGCCTTCGTGACAATACTCAGAAGTTTCTTGTTTTTAACGGATTCTTTCCCCCTCCAAATCTTCTACAATGTTCATAGGAGGTAAGAACTACAGACACTGCTTCTCTCTTTTAAATCATGCTATAAAAAAAAACAAACTAAACATCAAAAAGACTTGCATACTTTTCTTTGTTCAATTTCGCCTTTAGAATATATTGAAATTTTAGAAGGACATGGTATCTTTATATGAAAATTCTTTACCTCCATAATTTATTAGCTCCACTCCATATAAAGAGGGGCCCTTGACAAAGTTGTTGGGCTACAGATTGTAGGAACACCAGAACCACAACCAGTTCCTGAAGTGGACACATTTCTAGTTGTCTTTAAATTGTGTTTAAAGGAATGAAAACCTATTTTTCTTTTCAAAACTATTATGTCACATATATGATATCTTTATCACACATTGATGGGGTTGTACAAAACCACATTGCTATGAAGTCTCAAATGTTGACTACCATGATGTAAATGTTTAGCCCCAGTCTTTTGTTTTAACCTGTAAAAGAGAGGCAGTGTCCCCGGACAAGAGAGTGGGGATTCTTAGTTCTTTCTCTACTAGACAAAGCACATTGCCTACAAGTGCTATGGAAAACGTAATCCCACTAAGTTTTACCAGCACTGTCCTGTTTTCAAAGGAACAAAATAGAGTTCTAGAAGCCAGAACAGTGATATTACTCCTGGAATGGTGGCCTATTAAACGTAAATTTTCAGTTGCTAAAGCCCATCTAATCCTATTCATATGTTCAATGACTTAACTCAAGTTTTTCCTAGAGGACTAAGAGAAAAAAAGAAGGGAGGGAGGGAGAGAGATAGGGTGAGGACTGGTATTCAAAAGACACGTGTCTGAGTGGTGAAGATTGTAATAATAGAAGCTAGTGTGTACCTGTATGGGGTGTTTAGGGAGATGGTATTGGAAACAGTTAATTTATGCAAATTTTAGGCCTTGGCTACCCTCACATCAAAAAATACCTTTCCCCTGAAAAGTCACAAACTTTAAATCTAACTCAGCTAAACTAAAATCTAAACTCCTCTAAACTGAGGCCAATTAAAAGCTCAACTCAGCGCAGTTTTAAGTGTAGCTCAGTTGAAGTTTAGCTCTCCCCAGTAGGCCTAGAGCATTCTAAAGGGCTAGACTCCAGTGTCTCTCAGCCTCACTTCTGGACAGAAGGCACCAGTTGTTTGCCACATGGCCTCTCCTTTGAGCCACTACAGCTGGTTAACTCTGACTGAGATGGATGAGTTAACCGGAGAGTAAGGAGTGAAGTGAACCAACCTCATGCCATCTCACATCAAGGTAAGCAAGCCAAGCAAAGGTGTGGCTTATAGAGAACATCAAAAGACCAGCCCTTAATCTGCTCTTTGCTTTGCAGAAGCGCAAGCTATGGGGCACACCGGGGTGGGTGCGTAGTGAAACCTGTTCCTGTGCCCGACCTCGTGGTCGCTTGGCTCCTTCACTGGTGGGCGACTTCTCCTTGCTTCTTAAAGTTAGGAATTAAGGATGACCATCGCAACCGGAAATGACCCTGAGCTCGAGATCGAAGCGAAACAGTATCGGAGGACTTCATAGAAGGGTAAGGAGAGGAACGCACTCTTGTGCCCAGCCTCACCCCTCCAGGATGCGTCCTGCAAGAAGCAACCCGTGTGTTCCACCGGCTGAAGGTTTTCAGTCCTTGTCCTGCTCCGGAGCTTCCCCTTTCAGAATCCTTATCTTTGCATAAGTCCCGGGTCGCCCCCGCTGTGCCCACCGACTCAGGAGAAGAGCTCCGGGTCCCCCTGCTGGTCAGATGAGGCCGGCACGGCGACCCACTTCAGACTTCCACTGTCGGGCCCCACCCAGACCCAACTGGACCCTCCGTGCCCGCAGCGTAGGATACCAGTTCAAACAAACAGAAAACCAATACCACCGAACAAAGCTCCTTGAAAAAAAATCAAAACCAAAAATTGATTGCTCACCTTTTACTGCTCAAAGTAAGTGCGAGTTCAGTTTCTCCGAGGTCCTCAGGGACCCTTTCCTAGACCCTAGTTGAGGTATGGGGGTTGGGTGTTCAAGAATCCACTCTGACTCTTCCCTTCAATAAAAATAAGAGGAGAAAAAAGTCACAGCTGTTGTTGAAAACACGTTTTGTGAGCATCAAGATCACACACACACACACACACACACACACACACACACACACACATACACACACACACAAACACTCCACTCAAGGAAACCCACATTTATCAGTTCAAAAAAGCTCTGATGACACGTTTCTGGAAGCTTTTCATCAATGGTTGGAGGAAATGTCTGTTAATAGTTCAGAATGTGGATAGCAGGCAATAAGCGATCTGTAAGTCAGAGGAGGAGGGAAAGGGAGGACTCCCTTTCCTTTCCTCTTCTGGTACTTGTGCTATAGTCTTCTTGAAGGAAAGTTGCATCTCATACACTGGATCCAGTGCCTGAAACCTCTCACTCAGAAATGGAGGATTATTCTGTTTTTCTAGGAAATTCATAGGTTCATTTTGTATGGTTTTTGAAAGTAGTTTAGCCTTGAAAAAGGTTGTAAGCTTTGAGCTGTAGTTCTTCCCTTTGTGCCTGTGTGTGTGTGTGTGTCTGTGTATGTGTGTGTATGGGGGGTGTTTGTCTTTCTATTCTTGTTAGAGAGTACGTTTGTCTTCAGGTAACTTTGACTTAGAGACTGGGATAGTATCATACTGTCATTACTACCAGTAAATTCTGTTGTTTCTGTATATATATTGTTTGAGAAGGCTGTTATTTTTCTAGGTGTAATTTTAGCAATTGAATACTGACTTATCCAGTGATAGACCAGGGATGTTTCTGTTTTCTTCACACACTGATCTAGTTAAAGAACTAAAGAGTCTGTGGGTAAACAGGATGTCAGCTCATAGCAGGCAAGATCTAAGAATGCCAGGGTCTTTATGATAGTGTGTTTAGGTGGATGGTGGAATCCCTGACTTGCTATTAAGGTAGAGGATTAGGTTGATGTGACAAGAGCTCTGTTTTCTGCCCACACAGCAAGCATAAAGGGTTGCAGCTCCTTGGGAAGATGAAGCCAAACCGTGTAAGGGTCTCTAGCATATAGAATGTTTGCTCAACACTGGATGCTGTGTGGCTCATCTCTTTTGTGTTCTCAATCTCACTTAATCCTCACTCCAGCCCCGTGAACTAGGAACTGCTATAACTTCTCATGTCACAGAAGGGGAGAGTCAGACTTGACAAAGTTGACTTGCCCGACTATGGCTAGAACATTTGGTGATGCAGGGGTAATGACATGAGAGCAAGGCAAGCAACATATCTTCGGGACTCCAAGTTTTTGAACATTGCTCTGGCTGATGATATTGGAATGAATTTTTGAGATCAGAGACTTAGTCTTTCATAAGGAAAAATTATTTATGTTTTATGATAAAGAAAACTTTAAAAAATATGAATATTTGCTTTAGCCAGGCTGTAGTGGTACATGCTTTTAATCCCAGCATTCAGAAGGCATAGACAGGCTAATCTCTCAGTTCCAGGTCCCAGATTGGTCTATAGAGAGAGTACCAAGACAGCCAGAATATTGCAGTGAAATCCTGTTTTGCATAGTAAATAATAATAATAATAATAATAATAATGAAACTGGTTTGTAAAGAGTTATTGAGAATTCTCTCATTTTAGTGGTTAGAAAAACAAAACTTGGCAATTACACCTAGAGCAATGCACAGTCCTTAAAACTAGACCTTCTGATTTTAGCTCTTCAGTCCATTTCATGATACACAAAGAAGATACACAGAAAAAAATTATTGGATCATGAATAGCTCAAACAGAGCCCACATTTCACCTTAATTATAAATATCTTCTTATATAGAAAAGTTATACATTTCTATTGGGTGGTGGATTAGGAGCAAATGACTAAAATAATCATATTGGCTTTACTTGAAATGCAGTTAAAGCAGTGAAAAGAGGTACGAGGAAAGCTAGGCTCAGTTAAACTTAGTCTACACAACCACTCAGAAGGTCCAGCCCATCAAAGTTTGGTAAAGCCATCCCACAATGCATGTCACAAAGTTCATACTAGTAAGCCTTAGTGTTACTCCCTTCATATGTTGCTTCTTTGCAATTATGAGTGGTTATGATGAAAAATTCAGAGCAAATCTCAGAACGGAATGCATTAGTTTGTCAAAGGTTTTTGAGTGGCACCCATATTTTTGGTGTCTACTTAGGACATACTGAAATATATTTGGAGAACTGATTTACTCTGTGCTGTGCAGTTACCTTGGGTGGAGAATGAGTTTAATGAGCTGCTTTTAGCGTCCCATCATATCTAGTAGGGCTCACAGAATCAGAGGTACATCCAGATGAGCTACCCTAAGTCATGAGTTGGACCGTGGCCCGTATGGCTCAGCTTTCTCGGTTGTGTGCAAATGATTTGGCCACAGGGCCTACCCTCATGTTAGGGATCGCTGACATTTCCAAAACTGTAATTTAGTTGAATATAGCTGTTAATATCAAGTTGGGGATTTTCTGCCTCTCATCTCTCATTAAACTGTTAGTATCAATATCAGTTTGGAAGCAAACTGTTATGTAATGAATCTGGTTTGTTTGTGTGAAATTATACCATAAACGCTTTCACAGATTTTTTTAAAGACCTGAAAAGCTTTTTGAAATGATCTAATCTACCCCTTCTGTTTTATAAAGGGGTGATGTGGTGTTCTGAGAGATAACACAGAACCTTCAAAGTCACTTCAGTACTCAGGGAAGAGAACAGACCCCAGATTTTCTGTATTCAAATGCTGAGGCTTTGTATTCTCAAAGCTCGATGTCCCTTCCTATTTAACTATCAGAGATTCGCCCCCTAATTCAGTCACTAGTTATTGCCATGAACTTGGCAACTGTTTTGGACACTGGAAATTCAACACAGAGAAAAAACAAAACAATCACAGAAAAAGGCCTTCATTTGTTCAAGCTAAGCTAAGGGCCATTGTTAGTGAGGTTATGTAAAAAGCATTTTACAAAGACATTTTTTTGAACATAGACCTTATGCATTATAGCATGTATGGAAAAACTTATATAGACATTTTTCCATATTCCCTAGTCAATACATGTGGGAAACCCTTCATGACAAATAATAAAACCAACAACTGGAAATTACTAAGTAGATATGGCTAATCATATTCAGATACAGAGCTCTTTTCAGTGGCCTGTTCATGTGTCAAAGATGATTCATTCCCAGAGGCTTCCTGTAAAGTGAAGGTCAGATGTCTGTAAGTAAACTTCTGTAGGAGGTAGAATAAAGAAACAATAAAGAGATCAAATTATCCTATATAATGTGTTTGAAAAGGCCACCTTTTAAAGACATATGATATTGTCCAAGCATGTGACACAGTAGCCTGAGATGAAGCAGGCATGGGGACAGCAGAAGCTCCAGCTTCTACTGTTTTAAACTAACATTATTTTCTCTTTTGAATAGGAAACATAGTAGTCACTTTCCCACATTCAGCAAAAATGGAGAGATAGGTACAGAATATTTGATCTGAAATTTTCAAAACCAGAAAGAGGTTTTCCCTCCAGAAAATAGAACTCATTATTACAAACAAAATGTATACTGGACATTGAAATGAAAAATTACCAAATGATTAGGACATAATAATGTTTTCAAATCAGTGCCTGCCTTTTCCTCCATAAAGATTCTAGTCAGTTAGAGTTTGAATAATGAGAACCAATAGCCAATTGTCGTATGTCCATATTTGCCACTAATGAGGGGCAATTTGTTTTGCAGGGTTTTATTGTGCTTTCCTTGACAGATGATCTGAAACTTCCTCTTGGCAACGAAACAGAATGGAACTTTTGTTTAATGAATGGGGGTGGGGAGAGACAAGAGGACTGTCTGATATTAAAAGAAGAAAAAGTACATTGACTTGCGGAGATTTCCTTTGTATTCTTTCTTGCCAATTTTGTCGCTATTTTATTCTGAGTCCTGCTAAAAGAATACTATGACTTCTACATTACAGCTTATAATAACACATTAACATAAAATAATGATTGGCTATTTTATATTTTAATCTTTTGTATATTAATCAGCTAATAGACTGGGATGGCGGGTTGAGTATTGAGTGATTGTCCCACAGTGAGGGTGACCCGAATCCAATTCCCAGTATGATGAACTGTACAAGAAGCGGTGCAGAATTTTCCTTTTATGTTGCCTGGATGTCATGTGGTGTTCTCCACTAAGAAAATGATTGGGTTGGATTCTCAGGAGAGTCACTCTTCTATTACCTGCCTCCAAGTGTAACCGAGTCCAAACCACAAATACACAAAGTGTTGAATTACAGAAAAAAAATGTTGAGTTGTTATCTGTACTGCCTGTGTTACTGAGATTAGAAGTTATAAGTAAGGAATCCTGGGCATCCCTCGTCTTTTTATGCCCCTAGGCCAGCTAAAGAATCAATAGCATGTTCCTTTTTCATGATCACTTTAAAAAGGGGAGCAAATCTTAAATAAAGAAAACATGAGATGGGAGATCATTTTGATCTACCTTAAGATGGGAGCAAGCTTATGGAACAGTTATATTGAAGCTCCCAAGTGAGGTGAGGAAGGTTATCTTTCTGGAGGGGTGAAAGGTCTTTTTGATCCACACAGCTTTAGTGATCACCCTTTATAAAAAGACAGACAGACAGATAGAAAAGGAAGAAAATCTCATTTGAGGTCAGTCGTGAGCAAGGAATACTTTTAGCCTCCAGATGTATTTATTCTATAGTAGATACATAATACATATAGTTTTTGTACCTTTAAATTTGTATTTAGCTAGGTGTTAAATTCGAGGAATAATCTGTTTATAGAAAATAAAGCCATTTCTATTTGAAAACAAATGGAAAAAAATAATTATTTCTTCTCCAGTGTGTACCCTTTTAATTGATCAAACGCATCCAAGAAATTCTGCCGGCAATTTCAGCACTCTGTAGGTGTTGTTGCTGTTCTAAATTCATCTGCAAGAGGAATTGTAAATGGTATTTACCTTTTAATTAAACAAAGCATCTTGCAAATTAAACACATGTTCTTGCACATCAAAATTTAGTTAACATCCTTTTCATTGTTCATCCTGCTGACACTGTGACAGTATCCTGAGTCCACACACAACGTAGAACGATGCTGGTCCCCCTCCCCTTCACTCTCCTCATGTAGATACTATCATATGCTAGAGTACACCCTAGAACTGACTTCTAATAACAGAGAAGCATTTCTCTCTGAACACTCTTGATATTGTGTAAAATATGGGACCGCATTCATGTGTCCAGACCTGGGAAGCTTTGGGTGCTGATCTGACACATGTCTTACAGTCTTACATTGGAGATTTGACAGTGAATGACAGAACACCTTAGAGGAATAGAAGAAGCTGATAAAGGCAGAAGCAGCAGCTGTGGGTGCAGACTGCTTTCTAGTAACTACACACTTCTTTACATGCAGACCAGTAATTTGACATTTATAATTCACCGCAGAGCTGATTTTCTGTCATTTTCTTACTGTCAAGTCCTCCACATTTTGAAATAAATGTCCCTTCTAATTATTATATGAATTTGAACTCCAACATTCAATTTTCCCCCTTGTCTCTTATAATGGAGTGGTACATTTGGCTGAAGTCTGATTTGTAACACCATTTAAGAAATGTGATCACATATATATATATATATATATATATATATATATATATATATATATATATATATATTCACAAACCATACATGGGAACCCTGTTTTCCTATTACACTGAGCCTTATATTTGAATACATGTTTTAAATCCCAGCACTGTTTCTAAGAAAATAAGGTTATTAATGGCAAAACAAAGCTGAGATCATTAGGATATAGTCATAATGGAACTAAAGTCAGAGAGAAGTTTTCCAATAGGCAAAACTGTAGTTAATGGTTGTCACTCATTTGTATGGGTGCTCATTAATGTCTTTTATTTCTGTTTATTTATGGTTTATATAACTGGAAAAAAGTCATTTGCCTAGAACATTGCCAAAGTAGAGACGCTTCGCCTTGAAGGGAAATATCTGAGAGTAATTCTTCGATGAGGCCTGAGGTGGGCTCAGATCTTCCCTTCGCAGTATGGAATTGCTCTTGAGATTCCATGCTTTTCTAAATGAGGAATTATTTTCACTGCAAATGTTAAGTTTTTAAGGTTAAGGCAGTGAGCATGTTGAAGAGACAGACCCATGGAAACAATTAGTGTGAGGGATGGAAATGGTTGGTAATGGACTTGGGTGGAGTGGAGAGAGTAGCCCTGTAGTCAATGGAAGAGCAGCTTGGAGGAATGATCTTAACTAAGTTTTACATGCCTGGAAGAAATAATGAAAATACACATTTTCCAAATATAAGTTTGATATTCCAAGGCAGAATTTGATGTCTCAGATATGTATTCATCACCTATTTGTGGAGCGATACTGTTTGGTGATTAAAATAATGATGATAAAGTACAACATTAAAAGCCCTGTATTGATTGAAAGGAGTGACTGGGTCATGAATGAGCAGATAAGATCTACTTTAGCCCGACTCATATTCTTAGACTCAATTCAGACTGAAGATTGGGAACTTTGACTCATCACCACTGTACATTATTTGTTTGTACACCAACACCACTTTGGTCTCCATCTTTAGACATCACGTAGTTCAACTGGATACCATTTCCCAACTCCAAAGAAAATGTAGGAAATCTACATCGGTTCATGAATTTCAGAAATACAAGCACAACTTTTCTTCATGTGTATAATATGCCTGAGCTGTAGACATGAGACCTTTCTATTTTCAAAACCAACCAAATGAATAAACCAACAACAAAAAGCAACTAATAAACAAAACACACAACCGTTACAAAGTTTGATGTTGATCCTTGTTCCTCTTGGCGTTTATGAGGTTTATGCAAGATAGCATTTTGTCTTAGCTCTTCATGGGGTTACCTGACACATAATTTGTGTTTGTGTGCATATATATGAGTGTGCACAAATATATACATAAGTGAGCACGAGGAGATAATGAGTAGATGCCACGTATTCCTCTATTGGTCTCCACATTACTTTTAGGGAAAGGTCTCTTATTGAACATAAAGCTGACTGATGTAGCAAAGACTGGGAAGTCACAGGAGTTCTCTACTCACTGCCTCTCCAATTGTGCCAGGATTACAGGTGCACACTGCCATGCCTAGTTCTTTAGAGGAGTGTAAGATATCCAGAACTAGATTTTAATGCTTGTAACAGCAAGCATTTTACAGGGTCGTGACCCCAGTGTATAATCATTTTCATGGCTTTCTGTTTCTGAAGTGATATCTGCCTTATATATAATATGTCCTTAAGATAATGTATTAATTTCTAAGAAAAAGTCCATTCTTGTATGAATGGTAATAAAATAGCTAGTGTTTCTTTAGCTCTTGGTAAGTTCTAGTCATTGGACTAGTGGTTGGCAATGTCTTAACAATCCCCAGAGGGAGGTTCTCTCAGGTGACTAAAATTTAGGGAGTTTTAATTACTTGTTTGAAGTCAACAGTCACCTAGTCAAGTGTGGAGCTTGCTTGTAAGTCATTCTTTGATTCATAAAGCAAAGCTTTGCCTTAAAGTGCTTGATGTGACTCCTCTGCCATTCTCTTTCCCATATACCAGTCCTGGCACTTAGTAACTTATGGGCAAAAAATAAAATAAATGAAAAATGGAAAAAAAATATTCTTTAACATCAAACTGAAACCACAAATTAAAGTAAGGGATTTAGATGAGAAAGACAACTTCTGGGTTTAGTCTAAGGGAAGTTCTGTAGGTAAGTTCAGTCTGCAGAAAAGTGCTGGGTGAGGCAAGTGTGACTTTGGTACAAGTCCTGTTATTGCATGTACTGTACTCCAAGTCTGTTTCCCATTCCTCAAGAACTCTTGGAAGAGATAGATCCTGCCAAAATTTGAATGGAACTATAAGAGTCTGAACAACCCAACTGAAGTCAAATTTTAATAACTAGCTTTATTGATTCATTCATCCATCCATTCATTCATTCCCTTGTGCATACATAAATTCCTTTTAGAGCATAGTGATGTAATGCGAAGGACACAAGCAAAGGCAACTGGGCATGTTCTAGTCAAGACCCACATACTACATAATAAGTGGAATTACAATACCATGCTCTGGGTCAGTTATTCATGCCTCTATCCCTCACTTCTTTCTCCACACTCTTATCCTTGCTTCACACATTTTATCTCTGACTATAAAATATATTGAATCAATGACTATGCCAGGAAAGTCCAACAAAGTCTATTTTTTTTTGGCAAGGTTGATTATAAAACAGTATACTGTCTCTGAATTGATTTCACTTCTTCCCAACTAGGTGTTGGGTAATGACTAGCTGACACATTAGGAAGCTCCGTAACTAGTGATTAATTGATTGATTGATTGAATGAATGAATGAATGAATGCATGAATGCAAATGACCAGACTAAGGCCAGAAGCCAAGTGTCTTTGATTCCAATCAAGTTTTTGTTGTCACTCAGTTCATAATAGGAATAAAGAAACATCTCAACTTTTGTGTACAGGAAATTTGACTGTCTTTCAATGCACAACTTTTCTTTTTGTTTATATTAAATGAAGCCTAAACTAAAAGCAATTCAGCCCAAAGAGATCCATTCAAAGATGGTTCTCAAATTGAAATGATATAAATGCAACAACTAAATGTACAAGACTTTGCAGAATACACAGAAAATCACACTTACTTCCAATAAGATCATGACTATTGATGTTGCATGCTATCTATGTTCCTGAGAGTAAAAATAAAATCAGACAAAGTATAAGTGTTTGGTGGGGACACTCGGGCTTTTCCAAGAGATTTGAGAAAGCTTTAACTGAGCTGATTTCATATCCAAATATGTAGCAGAAAAAATATGGGCAACTTGGCTGTCATCTGTCTCTATGATTAATGAATGCTGTACCAAAGCATCTGGCTATTCAGAAACACATAATGCTTTCATTCAGCATTCATTTATATATTTTGTGTGATTATAGCATTGGGCTGATTTTTCTATAATCATATAAGGTATTACTACACAAATACTCTAGAGGACTTCTGAGTGCCCACTAAAGTCAACTGTTTTAAGTAACAGAAAAGCTATTAACTCTGAACAGGAATCGAGGAGGTTTTAAAGCCAACTCTATCTCATCATGGTCCCTGTGTGAGAACTCAATAAGAGATGTTCAAAATCAAGGTGTTATGAGACACCTAGTACAGAACTGAGAATGGATCCTTGTAAATGCCGTATACCAATCTTCTTGACCATCACTATCCTGATGCTAAAGTATTTGACTCCTCATTGTTCAAAGCCAGATTTTCAGATTCTTGATTCAGTAGTCCTGGCTTAGCCAAGCAAGTGATCAGTATACAGTTTTTAATGAGCTCATTGGTACTTGTTCCTGTCCATTGTCTTCTGCAACCTCCTATACCTTCTCAGAGACCCCTGCGTCTTGTTTCGTAGTTCTAGTTCTTTGTTTTTCTGCCTGTAAGATATTCCCCAGCATGCTCTAGAAAAGGTCTTTAAGTATTTTTCCACCCTGAGCTCATCTGGGCAATGATTTCTCAACTCTCCTTTACAGCGTCTAACACCTTTTACCACTTCTGTAGCTGCTGAGAACATTACAGCTGTTGTCCACATTGCAGATGGTATGTACCGTCCTTCAGTGCATACATGCAGAAAAAAATTGTATAAGAAAGTGTTATTTTCTTAAATAATTACTCTCCTTACTATTTGATGCTAGTACTTACTATTTGTCCTAATTTTGGCTCATTCAAAATAGTTACCTCAAATTTAAAATTTGAAGATTTATATATAGCATTAAAATTAAAATCCCCAAATTCCAAGTATGAGTTTTGGCTAGGACACAAAACCTTAGCAGTCATTTCAGGGGGATATTATGCAACTATGAAAATAACAGCATTTTGAAAGAAATTAGAAAATGATTATATAAGCATTTTTTCATTCTCTTATTTCATGGTAAGTGGTGAGTTTTGATTTTAGGTAATAATATTTTAGGTAATAGTATTTAACTACTTAGGTAATAGTATTTAACTAGTATTTAGTAATGTTATTTCAATTTTAGGTAATAGTATTTAAACCTCTAAAGATGTTTTAGCAATTCACTGTAAGGACCATTTACTCTTAATTTTGATTCATTAATGGTGCTTTCTCAAAGCATTTTCTTTATCTAGTTTTCTGCTTTTTTCCTGTTTAGATGGAGGTGTTTGTATGAATGTGTGTGTGTGTGTATGTGTGTGTGTGTGTGTGGCTTTATATGTATGTTTCTTTGAATATCTGTGTGGTGCATGTGTGTTTTTGTATATGTGTATTGTGTACATGCCTGTGTGTATGTGTGTGTGTGTGTATGTGTATGCTCACACACGTATATGTATGTGTGTGGCCATGTTTGTCTTTGTATGTATGTATCTTTGTACGTATGTGTGTGCATACACAGGTACATGTGCCTGTGTGTATGTGTGTTTGTGTGTGTTTATGGGACATATTCTTTTCCCAGGCCCAGCAGATTTTGTTTTAGTTTTACAGTCTCAAATATAAAAAGAGTACTAGCTTTACTACAATTTTGGTTCTGTTTTCCCAGGTTGACAGAAAGTCCTTTAATAAGGGACTCAGGCATGTTTGCTTTTCAGGAATTATTTTGTTCAATTGTGACTTCATAAATAATTATATTTCACCATTTTGTTTATGTTTTTAGGTGACCAAATCACAAATAGGTCAGAATGGCTGTATCTCCTTTCTACACAGCCACAGTCCTCTGATTTTTCTTCATATTTCCTTTCCATGGACACTCCACTGTTTCTTTGAGCCTATTTTGTCATTGACTCCATTCTCCCTTAAGCATTTTGCTTCTTGGTCTTTATTTCTGGGAAGATTTTGTGTTTAAGCTTCACTTTGTTCTTTATGACCTTCTATGTGCTTTGTTTCAGAGGTTCTGCATTGTGGTCTAAGTTTGCTTTTTAATCTGTAAATTCTTATGTAAGAGATCTAATTTCATTCTACTGTTTTCCATAGTTTGTTAATGAGACTATAAGCTGATATATTTTGAGTACATTATCCAATTTTTGTGTAGATTTTAATGTTGTTTGACATATCTGAAAATATTCTTGCACATATTTATTTTTTAGAATGAACTATATGAAGACAAAAATGTATCTTAGGAGTTGTTTTGTTAGGATGATAGCATATCTTTCTTTTGATATGGAACATTAGTTTTTATTAATTGACTAGATTTCTTACTCTCTTAGATGATAGGATTCTTTTGGGGTGTTTTGATGCTCTTTTCTGTGTGCTGAGCTTTACATTGTCATTTCTTGTTTTCTTAGTTTTCTAATGGTCACACCTTCTCAAACACCTTCTGTCTCTTTGTTCTGGACAGGGTGTCTTGTGAGGGATAGGGTTCTGGTGTTCTGAACTGAAAAATAAGCCTCGGGTGCTCTGCATTTTATATCTGTCCTGTTGTTTTCTATCTTAGAGTCCTCTGATGGACCAGGTCTCAATCTTGTTCTTGGACTTCCTCCTGCAGTGATGTACAGCCCCATCTTAGGCATCAATTATCCTTCATTCATCAGTGAATTCCCTTTCTCTGTTTTTATGTACAGAGTCTCTGATTTATTGGGTTCAGGAGTTGCCTGTGTTGAGTTTAGGTAAATTTTACTTCAAATTTTACATAGAATTTGAAATTTGCCTTTTACTTAGCCATTCTCTACTCATGTCTACAAGTGTCTTACTTGCCTTACTGGTGATCTGTGCACTCCTTTGGACATAGTGTAGGGAAATTAAGCCATATTTGGATATTCTAATATACAGGATCCCAGGCTGCTTTAGTGTCTGTTATTTCAAACAGTCTCAAAGAGAAAGTGAAGAAGATGTAATACTGAATTCATGAAGCAAAATTTGTCACAAACTCCCCTGATGTGCCTGTTGTTTCTGACTGCATGTGTGATATACTGTAAAAAAATAAAATGACACAGGAATGTGAGCCTTGCGACACTAGCTTTGCTAATTGAGCACGTCTGCATAAAAACTGCCCTGGAAACTGGTGTACATTAATTTATTCACCCAGCGTATGACTAGGTAGTAGGATTACATGTAGTTTTCTTATATAATAAATCAAATCACAAAAGAAAAATAAAAGCAATTCTATTTTAGAAAATTATGAGTTTTCACACTTCAATTAAATTCATCCAAGGCTTTAAAATTCTATCCTAGCCACCCCCCAAAATAATATTCTATTGATCTTACATTATATTCTAAATGAATTTAGACTATGTTAATTAAGTCTCTTGTAACTATAATTAAACGAATTATTCATGCATACATATACACACATTTACATGTACATTCAGGAATATTTGTATAAAAAGGCAAATTGCTATTGAGGAGTTGGTCAAAAAGCAGTGAAAGGAAGCACAGAGAGTGTGTCTTGGAGTGGAGTGCTTCACCTAGCAGAGCATGGTCATCAGGGCTGGCTGCTGCCTGCAGAAGCAGGGAACACACTAACAAACACTTCTGTGTCTGTAACTTTGTTCCTGAGTTATTCTGTTCCAAGCAATGTCTTTGAAGTGCAGTAGGGCATATTGGGAATGAGGGAGTAATGGGGTAGAAGAGTTGGGGGTGAGTGGGATGGGTTGGTTACAGATAGGTGGTGACATATTAACAATATTGTTTTTTAACAATCATATGATTAATATGCTTGGATGACTGTAACAAGTATGACATTTTTGCTGGCTATAGCACTATGTAAGTTGTCTGAAAGAAAATGAAAACTACACAATCCAGGTGATTTAAACTTTGGTCTAAAAAGGATAGAATTTTAGGAGAAGAAAAATGTTACAATGAAACAAAATTCAATTTTTCACAATTGCAAGCATTGCATCTCTCTAAGACCAAAGCCTTGATTTTAGTCTTTTAGATTTTTAATTCACTCCATTCTGGAATTATATTTTCTCTCCATGTTAGTTAATTTTCTATTGGTTGATCAAACTGCAAGACCAAGGCAATGAACAGAAGGTAGAGTTAATCATGGGTTTACAGTTCCAGAGAGTTAGAGTCCATGAAAATTCGTGAAGGTAGAAGCCTGCAGACAGTTGGAGCAGCAGCTGAGAGCTCATATCTTAAAATGCAAAGAGGAAGTAATAAGCTAAGTGAGAATGCCTTGTGGCTTTTGAAATCTCAAATCCTACCATCACTGATGTTTCTCTTCAACAAAACTTCCTAAGCTTCTTCAAACAGCCTACCAACTAGGAACCAAGTATCTGAATGCCTGAGACTTGTGGGGGACCTCTCTTTCGAACCACTCCCACCTCTGAAGTGGAAAATTCCATTTTCTTCTGGAGGATGATGTTTTTGATGACCTGAGTGGGATCATCTTCATTCAAGTAAAAGGTTAGCATTTTGGGTTACCAATCGACTATCCAGTGAAACTATTATGACTCAATTCATAACTATAAAGGTACATGAGTAAAGTGAGGAGTGCATAGAAGATATAAGCACACAGCAAGTGACAAAGTGTAAGAGTTATTCTCAACAAATATACTCTGAGAAAAAGCAAGTCTCCTTGTGGTTTACAAAATGCCATAGACTACAACATGATTGCCCACCCATTGTTTCCAATTCACTGCAGAATGTATGGCGGCAAGAAGCACAGAAGTTTTTATTTATCCTAATCACAATTGTTACTTCATTTTATTGAGGGCCTATTAGTTTCCAACAGGAAGGGGCAGTCATGTATCTCATGTTGTAAAATATCAATGGGTATATTATAAACATTATGAAATGTTAATTAAGATGTCTGCCTATGATTAGGCTGAAATGGCCTGCACATTTTAAATTCAAACTGACCTTTTACATCTAGGGAAAACACATGTCACTTTGCAATGATAAATTTTATTACAAAAGCTCTATGGATATACAACATCAAAATGTATGGCTTGAAAGCTTCTGGATCATTTTGCTTTCGCCAAAACAGAAAATAGGTCTTCAAAAATTATTTAGAGTATTCAACTGTCTTGACTCTACTGGGGCCACTGATGGCTCCAATGTTCAGAGTTTGCAATAAACATTATTGTTTTCTGTTAAGGACTACAAATACATTAATTCACATGGTTTTGGACTATGGTCAATGTTGTAACTATAAATATTTTATATAATAGAAATTTCATAAAAGTTACAAGTTAATTTCAGTGAGCCCATATTACCAAAACAGTGACATAAGGACAGAATATGGTTAAAGAATAATTTCAGAAACAACTAGAATATTACATTTGGAGCTAAAGTACTTAGGGAAAATGAGTCTTTTGTTTCTAGCCAAGACACTAATAATTGCCAACAATTTATAGATTACATTTAGGAACTATTTTCAGAAATTTTAGTCAAAGAATTCAGGTGTGATATTAGCCAGGTTAAGCATAAAATACTAGAAAATATTAGGAGACCATAGAATTTTTGCAGAGCTGGAAAAGTCCTCTGATCTAATTTTTCATAAGTGACCACAGACGACAACAGATCCTAACAGATGATGGGTATGATGCAGGCCTGTAATTGTCAGAAACCTGCAAAACTGAGCAGCCTTTCCCTATGACTAATGGCTGTCAGATGTCTCTGCTGCTACTCTGCTGGATATAAGCCCCCTGAATGGAGACCTCATACCCTGCCACCCACATTCCTATTCTTTCCTTATGACTCTCACATCCATGGGAAATTGAAACCAAAACTAGAGAAGCAGCTAAAGTGGATGTAGGATAAATAACTTTTAGAATTAAAATTTCACAGTTGGCAGAACTGGAATGGGTGAGCTGGAAGATCCTACCATTAGTATATCAGACAAAGGTGGCATTACAGACAGCTTTTTATCTTATATTATATTATTTTCTTATTTAAATGATATACTCATTCCTTAGATTGTTAAATATTATGAAGTTATATTTTTGAATGTCATTATTTATTAAACGCTTTTTTTTTAAAGGATGGAGCGATAGCTCAGAAGTTAAGGACACTGCCTACTCTTTCAGAGGACATGGGTTTAATTTTTGGCACCCATGTGCTAGCTCACAACCATTTGTAGCAACCATTTCAGGACATCTAACACTTTCTTGGCCGCTAAGGGTACCAAGCACATATACCATATACCAAATACACTCCAAGGAAAAGCAAGTCTCCTTGTGCAGTTTACAAAATATCATAGACTACAATATGCTTCCCCACCCATCACTTCCAATTCATGGCAGAAAGTACAGAGGCAGGTAGTACAGAACTGTTGTTTATTCTAATCACTACTGTTACTCCATTTTATTGAGAGCCTATTAGTTTCCAATAAGAAGGAGCAGTCTTCTAGTACATGGACATATGTACAAAGTACCAGTCCACATAAAGTAAAAAACATGTTTTTAAGAATTTTGACTTAATAAATATAATTTTATAAATTATTAGAACCATAGAACATGTAGCTACTCCTTGCAAGAAGTAGTTTGGAAGATTGAATTTTCATTGGGTAATATTATTTTATTCCTATTCACTCACAATGTATGTTATCAGTTTAACTTTAACATTGTCATGTTTTCTCTGAAAAATAAATATTAAGTCAGGATCTGAGGATTTTAAGATGTTTTTGTTAGATTACATAGTTCAAGTGCAACTAGATTTTCAACTTATGTCCTTTCCAGCAAATGGGCATCTCTAGAGAGGCAACTCAAGTGAGACTATTTTGTGAACATCAAGGTTTCCAGCTCTCTTTGATGTATTGAATGGAAGTTGAGATTTGCCATCTAAATGGTCAATGAGAAAACTCTTGAAACACAGAGGTTAGTTTCTTGTCCTCATGGTGTAACTAATCTGACCCAGTTTGTGTCACCTCAGCTGGGAGTGCCTTTCCCCAAGTCTCTGCATTTTCAGTTCTTCCTGAAGTGTAGACATGCTCCTCCCTGCTGATCTCACAGCATCTTCAATCACCAGGAAGATCCTTGGCCCTGTTTAGTACACCACTGAGCACATTACTTTTGAGAACAGGACTACTATTTCTATGCCTTTGAAATATACACACAAAATAAGACAAGGTAGGTCAGCTTGACAAATGTTGACTTTGACTGGAGAGAATTTATGTCTACTGCCTTGGCTGAGATAAATTAGACTTAATCACACTTACCATCATCATTAATTTTCTCCCTAAATGTCCAACTGATAACAAATCAGTTAAAAAGTGTATCTACTCTAGAGGAAGCAGCTTTTTTCAGGCCTATTGTGCTGCTAAAGGAATAGATTTTTCAAGTAGTGTTTTTGAATAAACAAGAGATCTTAAGGGGATAAAGATGTGTATGAAATTCATAGAACTAGACAAAACAAGACACATGTTAGAAAATTATCGCCAGATCTGTACAATGGAAGATTTATTTGATTCAGTAACTAAATTCATCAAAATAAATCATCTAATAGATTAATTTGTAGCAATATACCATAGATTATAGTTTCTTCGGAGAGTGGGGAAATGTTTACATTTAAATTGTTTTCTAATGATTTATCTAACTACATTTTAATTTTTCCCCAGCACCCCAGTGGCTCAGGCATCCGAATTGCCATGAGTCTGAGGCTAGATTAAGCTACATAATTAGTTCCAGGATAGCTAGGACCATTGTTAAGACTTTGTCTAAAAAAAAAACCAAAAAAACAAAAACAAAAAAAAAGAAAAACAAAACAAAATGTGACAAAATAAAAGCCAACAAACAAACAAACAAAAAACAAAACAAATTAAACATACCCAGTATAACACCACTATGAAATCTTTTATTTTATAGAGACTATTAGGCAGGCTTTCATTATGTCTATTATTAACAACTTCAAAGAAGACCTTAAATTTAAATAATCTGCAAAAATGAAAGAAAAACAAAGCAATCTTAACAGCAAATGATCTTCATTTTGTGCTAGATGCTGCACACTATGATGAGTCTTGATACATTCCACAAATTTTACCTAGAGATCTCAGAAATGCTGAGAAAACAACAAGGAGGCAGAGGCACCAGGATTTTTCAGGTGAGGCAAACTTTGGATAGGAAAGATGAGTGAACTACATAGAATTATATACATAGAATGTATATAATTTCTACAAGAAGAGAAAAATTACACAAAGGTGGAACAGGAAGGAGTGCCTGGGGTCATTGAATTTCTAACTGAGTGGTTGTGATCATGTTGAGCCAATGAAGAACTCCAGCTGTTACATGCTCAGTTCACTCTCCTTGCCAGCTCCAATTTTAAATATTTACTCATTTGTTTATCTCTATTTGCCTTTAAGTTTGATGCAGAGCCCCATTCATAGGGTTAGCAAGATCTTTTCTGCTGAAATACACCATTCACTTTTCAGCTCATATTCTGGCCTGTCTTCTCAAAGCCAATAAAGTTCCGGCTCAATTCTTGCTCCTACATACTTGTGCATTTATTCCTTTCCTCACTGTGTTCAGAGTCCAGATGTCGTAGACCAAGTTTATCCAACATTTATTTCTTCTTTAATACTCTTTGTTTCCTCAAGCCAATACAATTATAACCGGAGGAATAAGGAGTAAATAGGAATGCTATGATTGCTATAATCTTAACACTCATGAAACTGAAATGGGAGACTTATAATGAGTTAGTGGCCAGTCTGAGCTACACGGTGAGTTCCAGGACAACATGGGCTACGAAGGGAGATCCAGACTAGCCTGGTCTAAAATGTGAGCTGCTACCTCAAGGAAATAAGCCCAAACACAAAATAGGATTAATTAAATTACATTCCCTGACAAAACAACAACTACACACAAGCAGAAAACCTATGTGTCACTTCTCTGCGGTGATTGCTTTATAATTATTCATGTAAAACTAAAAGAATAGCTATTAATTTTGTCATACATAGCCACAGGAAAAAAGATGACCAATAGGAGATGTGTTAAAGGCTCAAATCCAGGCTCGGATTCTTGGAAACTGGAAACAAGTTATTTCTTACACAACTCCTTCTTGTCTTAGCACCCTGAGTCCTGAAGGAAATACTGAGAGTCAAACATCTCTAAGCAACATTATAATGTTTGCTACTTTTTATTTCATGGCTAGCATAGATAATATGTAATAAAATACTGCTGGTGTAGAATTATAATTCTAAAACAATAAAGATTTCAGCATATGGTCACTTTCAGATTATATCATTTAACAATTTCGTAACAGTGGCTTTATTAGTTTCATCTTACAGGAGTGGAGGGAACAGGCTTGAAAAAGTTCTATATAATGATATGTATGGACAGTGTTGTGTAATAATAGACATTCTATGGTATGTCTACAAGAGGTGGCTCTTAGATTGGAAAAGCAAGGGATAATTGAATTAAACTGTTGGAACAAAAGCTTTATCAAAATACCCCCTTTTAATTGTAGGAAAATTTCTATTAGTTAAATTTGTTTAAAACAATATATTTTAAAATTTATTATAAAATATAATGCATGTTTACAGTGTGTCTTAAGATATTTACCCCTGCTCTTCCTCTCCAACTTTCTCTGTCTCCTCAATGTACTTCCCAGCAGCTGCATGCCCTCTTAATGTTTACATTTTATAATACATTGAAGCCAGTTAATGCTGCCCTTCTGCTTTTGGGTGTAAAATCATCCACTAGGGAATGGGTAGCCTACTCGTGACTAACCCCCAAGGAAAAGTGACTCAACCTCATATCATAGTCATCAATGGCCAATATCTCCTCATATAGTGTGGGGCCTCAGGAGCCCTCCTTCTGCTATGCCAGATATTTTAACTCTCATAATCTTGGACAGCAACCACAGCTGCTGTGTGGTCGTTTGTGCAAAAGCCATGTCACAGTCATAGGACAGCCTCTCAGGACTTTGCGCCACTCTTCTGCTCTTACGTTCCATCTGACCTATCTTCTGAGATGTTAGTCCTGAGTCTTAGGGGGTACTAGTTGAATGTGTTCTCTTTCCTATTTAACACTCAAAGTTGTTTGTTATTGGGATAGTCATGAGCCTCTTCATTTGCTACTACTTATGCTCTAAGGAGTTTTTCCACTAAGGCTGAGTGCAATACAAGGGCTACAGATGTAAATATCAGTATTTAGAAGGCAATTTGACCAATTTGCAAAACAGCATCAATAGTTTCTGTCCTTGGGTACATGGTGTTCTCCATTCTTTGGTTTTGATCATATTTTCAGTATCTGGCATAAATTTCTGTCTGTGTAGCAGGCCTCAAATCCAATCAAAAGGGCTGTTGTTTTCCTCAATAAACAGTTTACCTATTAAGACAGTAGGTAAACTTTATACGGGAGAATCTAGTGCTGGCAAGACCATTGATATCTATCTTCCCCATAAGTCTGTGTACTACTTTCCTACCAGGGAAAATAAAGTTTTTTGTTCAGTTCAATTGATTTCTACAGACAAAATTTGTAATATCTTTAGCAAAAAGAATTTAGCATATAGTTATGATGGGCAAGTAATAGCAATAACCGCCTGTTTTGTTTGACATTCTTATAGTACAGTACTGACAAATAATTCTTAGCGAGGTAATCTGTGCCTGGCACAAAAATTTCCATTTTATAACCCATATTTCCTGGAAACAGCATTGCTCAAATTCAAGAAATGTAAATAAAAATCAGTGAGAAGTCAAGTTCGACTTTTAATTGTATTTAAATATTTTGGAAACCCGTCATCCTTATATTCTCTCTCTCTCTCTCTCTCTCTCTCTCTCTCTCTCTTGCTCTCTTTCTTTCTTTTCGAAGTTTAGATATAATGATTTTATTTTAATTTCTTCTACAGAAAATGGTCTATAATTGAGAGTAACTTAGTACCAACATTTGGAACACAAGACATAGCAAAACAGATGCACTAATTCACAGAGTTTACATATGGCTTATACTGTTTCAAATGCAGAGGATTTTAAAGTCAACAGTCATATAACTCCTTATGTTAATTAACATGCCTCTAAAATTCTGTGAGCTTGTCTTTACAGGTAAATATTATTTTTGGTAAATACATGCACATTTACACAGAAACAACACCTTCCAGTAAAGAACTTTTGACCTAAATTATATATAAAGACTGATGCACAAATGTCCAAAAATGCTCTTCTTAAATAAGGAAAATAGAATGATGATTTTTATCATGTAGAACATTAACAATAATGTTGCTTTAAGAAAAGTACTCATGCTATTGCCAAAATAGAACTTGTGCCTGTGATGTTGCAGTTACCATGGATACTACAAATTTGTTACTTAATAGCAAAGCATAGAGATTCATAAACATGCTAATTATATCTGATACATTTTCAAACTGTTTTATATGAATATGCATATAGTTTACATAAAATGAATGTCCTCATGCAATAGTTTCTCAAGTTGGAGAAGATTTCCTCAGTTCTCCATGATGTAGTATATGATTTTTTGACATAGGAAAAAAAAAAAGGAAAAATTTGAAGAGTATCTTGATTCACTGGGTAGCCAACTGTTGTGAAGACAAATAAGGTAGTAATTTCTAGGTGCTAAACATGATAATATCTAGTCAGTCTGTGAAAAATTTTCAAATTTGTGATTAATAATAAAACTATACTTATTCTAGTATATTTAAGGAAATATTAAGGAAAAGTTTGACAAATAGGAATAAATACAGTGCTGAAGTGTTGAGGGTTTTTTTAAAATATCAATTAGCATGCTGCTAATTAGCATATGAGATGATCAAATGATTTCTCAACTAAGACAAAGGTGTCTAGGAAAGTTCAAGGCATAGAGAAGACAAAACAAAACCAGAGTAATCTCCTCTTGTTTCTCCTGCAAAACAAAGCCATCAGCATTAGAAGATATCCAAATCCTGATATGGACAGGGTGTGACTGGGAGTTGGCCAAGATTATCCATTGAGTGCCATAGTGTAACTCAAAATAGGTACAGGAAACAGCTGATGAATCCTGCTGAGTAAGCTGATTGGCTTGAGGTGTTTATGGTGGTCATGATCTCATACAGCTTTCTAATGAGTGTGCTTAGACATGTCTCTCCAGAGTTGCACCAGACAGGCCCTTTGTCCTACTCTTGTGACTGAGGATATGACCATGCTCCTTTGGAAATAAACATCATACTTCTGCTTTTATTCACACTCACTTTTTGTTCTAATGAACAAAGCATTTAAGCAAGACTACACACTAGGTGCCCAGAAATCAAGTAGTATTTAGTAACAGACATGATATGAACACTCAGCTGCTTATTAATATGAGCTGTGTTTTTCATATTTACAACCAAAGCACACAGATCTTGCTGGCTGTATTTCAGATGTTTGAGCATGTCAGGGATACTGACTGAAAAATCTGCTCAGGATTTCACTGTCACTGATTGATATCAGACGTTACAAGATAAAATATTATGGTATCATAATTCTCTTTGATACAGAATAATCTTTGATCTTTTACCATCAACAGAAGATTATAATATATACTTAGAGTGATAAATAATACTCTTTTTACTTATGTCAAGACATAGAGAGTCCAAGTTAAATTGTTAACAGTTCTAGTAGCTAGCATCTTATTTTTAATAATAATAATAATAATAATAAAGGATTGAATACATTGTAATCAGAAGGACTAGGTTACTGGACACTGTTAAAGTACCATGACTTCCATGTATGAACAATGAATCAATTATTATCTCTTTAAAATGAATTCAAAAGTTGCATTTAAAAGTCTGCTAAATGCAAAGCCTTGAGATAGATTTTCATTGGAGATTCCCACAGCACTGAGGTACCAATTAGAGGCATTAATTTACCAAAACGTAATGTAAATAAAAAAATAAAGTATTAAATACTTGGTATAAAAAATGTTTGAGAATCTAAGTAGTTTAAAAACCAATCTTCCATTGCTCTTAAAACATAGTCTCAACTCTTATCACAAAGGAAATGCATGGTGCATGTCAGCTTTATTAAATTAATTTTAATGAAAGTTCTTGGAGCATGACATGATTTAATGATATACTTCACATGTCTTTTGCCTGCTAAGAGAAACTTTCATCCTTGGAGATCCAGCCCGGAGGCTGTCACATCCTTAGTGAGTATGTTCCAGTGAATTTTTATTTGAATGTCAGTGTCCCTCCATCTAATGCTGTGGTGTGTGGTCCTAGCATCCATGATGCTCTTTGGTCTTGAAGTGATGTTTGTTTTTATGACTTTATGATACTGTCAGTTCCTGGGGTCAGGAACATGTTCCAGGAATCAGCATCCTGTACATTACAAGGTAGTCAATGAATATTAGTTAGATACATCCTGAAAACATGTATAAGAAGACCATAAGGTACAAAATGCAAAATGGGTAAATAAAATAAAGGGGGGATTTAACAACTTAGAGAAGTGATCAGTAAAGGAAATAACAAACTCATTCCTGTTGTTATTCATTTATATCTTAAGCTTTGGAACCTTAAGACTTGGAAAGCATTTCCCAGCCTTGATCTTCCTGGAGAATTGCCTGGGCCCTTAACTCTTCCTCCATGTGCATATAATTCCAACCAGTTGAATCCTCTGACTTGATCTTCACCTTTTTGTGCAATAATGAGACAATGCCTCATCATACTTTCTTCTCCCTACCCTATCCCTATTTTCATCCCACTTCTTACCCCCTTTTTTCTCTCTTCCTCTGGTTTTTAAAATTCTCACCTTCATTTTCTTTTGTGATTCTAGGGAACAAAACAAGAGCTTCCAATATTCTAGGTAGCTCTGCACTAAGGACCAACCAACACTCCAACCAACATCATGCCTTTTTCTTTAGAGCAAAGCATGGTGTTTCAGAGGGGTTAAGGGCTTGGCCAGGGTCATAGAGTCACCAAACAAATTGTAAATGGTGTGGGTAACAGATTTGTAAACAAATAAAGCTTTTTGTGATACTATAAGCCATATTTGAGGCTAATCACAAATACTTTGGTTATTAAGGGTATGTTATCTTCAAAATCCTTGGTTTATAAGTAAACAAATACGAAAGAAGTCAACTAGACAATGTGTATATAACATGACTGGATATTGTGTGACCAAAATCTATTATCTTTAACCAAAAATTATTTGATAATATCAGGTTATGGAAACACACTCAAAATTAGAGCAATATTTTCAGTGTGTACGTTTTCAGACTTCTCAAGTTGAGATTTATTCTTATGGCTGGAGATATTTTAGCAATAATTTTGTTTCCAATAGTAAAAATTATTTTTGGGAATAGATTGGTACATATAGAATAGTACTTACACTTGGGTCATGCTGTATTATTCAAGTCCTAAAAAAAAGCAAAAACCAAGAGCTTCTATTATAAAGTTTCATTGAATGATTGTCCTGAGAAACATAAGAAGTACAGTCTTCCTGGTGTTGGGAAGACTCTGGCTTTTCCAAAAGTTGATGGCAATTTCAAAATCAGAGCTTAAAATAGTTTGGCTGAATATTTGCTATCAGTTTTAATGATTTATAAATGTGAATTTCATATCTTGGGTAGCTTAATAGAATAGCCAATAAAATACTCTTTGTTTGCATAAGAAGACTTGGTGGGCAGAGAAGGAAGAGGTTCATTCAATTTCACAGTCAAGACTTGTTCTTGATTATATTCTTGTTAATTTTTTCAAATAAATTTTGCTCATCTGTCAATGGTTGTACCAGTTGTCTATTGCTGGACAATAAGCCATTCGGTGCAATAGTAGTCTGTGCAAGCTGTAGGTACTGGTCAGGTTGTGTTAGTTATGGATTACATTATGATTTATTTTCATTTATCTAGAAACCTAGCTGGTCAACCAATATACATAATGACTACTTCCCCAGCTTAGGCACCAAGTCTAAAAGACATATTTGGAATATGAAGGAGTTTCAAGAACTTTACTATGAGTAACTATGTAAGAAGATGGAGAATAGATCTATAGAGTACTTGAGAGCGTGCAGTATAAAGATGACAAATACAGTTACTAGCTACACTACTTGTAAAATCTTCTAAAAAAGAACTAGAAACACTTCAATGAAAGCTTAAGTGGAAAAGTAGGAATGGAGGAGGAGAAAATAATATAACTTAAGTTGGTATTACTTGGGGCTTCTTTGCACCTAACACTTAAGGTTTCTTATAAGATCCATGATATTGTTATAAATAACTTTTATTAATTTCTATGGCTGCATAATTTTTCTTAATTTTGTCTCACATGGGATCCTTTGTGTGCTTTGCTTGAAGTTTTATTGGGTTAGTATGAATGAAGACATAAAAGGGACTAGTAATTGCCAAATTACTCACTTGTCTTCAACATGTTGGTAGGGCTCTACCCATCCATTTGTATAGAAGATAACTTTAGCTTCTGTAAAAAGTGATATTTGGTTTCCAAAAGGATGACATGCAAGGCTTGAGGATCCTACTCATTGACTGATCACATTCTACTTTAGTGATCAAAGCCTATTCAAAGGATCAGGTAGGTTGACTCTGGCTCTTTCTGCCTTTTCATGGAAACAATAGTAATGTCACTGAAAGAAGTGGCCCTCAATTTCCAACACTGGACACTTGTAGTTATTCTCAAAGTTTCTTTCAAGCATCTGCATTTACACGGAATAACACCTTGTTAAGGTATACAGACTAGCTTCTACCTTAGTGAAAGGGGTAAAACTGTTGTATATAAGTGAGACAGCTTTCCCTAACTCAAGAAATGGCAATATTGATATTCTATCTTTTAGTACAAGTTGATGGACTAGGTTGACAATTTCAAAAAAATCTATATAATTCTTATTTCTCTTTGAAAGAGGCTGGAATAAAGTTGGTTCTTTCACAAGTGCTATGTTTTGGTTTCTGCTAAATGAAGATCTATAACTGATCTGTGTGCCAACTATACCTGCTCCAGACTGTTATCTATTTTGTTTTCAATTCGATACATAGAATCATTCACCAAAAGCATTGCCAGCCCTTTCATAGAAAATCAATGATCAGCTAAAGCGAAAAAGACTGTTTTTAATGGAATATTTAAAAGATGTGGAAGTGACTACATCACTCAGTAAGGTGAGAGTGTAGTGTCTGTAGGGCTATTTTGTATGTGGCCTGCTCTCTCTAGTGTTCTTTTGTTATTTAACCATGTACCTCTGGAGATGGCAGAGCACAAATCAAAGCAGCAGCAAACAAACATTTAAGCCTAACATCCTTAGGTACTTTATAGATAACATGTTATTTAATTGTAGGGTTTTTTGTCATTTTAAAAATTAGTTCCTTGAGAATATTTCACAATGTATTTTGATCAGTACCATCAAACCCAACTCCTTCAAAATCCACTTCCCTTCCATACCCACTCAATTTTATGCCTTTGTTTCTATCTTTTAAACTTTCAAAGTAGTCTGTGCTGCCATTATACTCTTGGATGTGTGGCCTTCCATTGGCTTTTTGTTGATCT
Organism: Grammomys surdaster; assembly: GCF_004785775.1. Taxonomy (NCBI): domain Eukaryota; kingdom Metazoa; phylum Chordata; class Mammalia; order Rodentia; family Muridae; genus Grammomys; species Grammomys surdaster. Next base: position 654,073 of record NW_021620706.1, on the reverse strand, counting down.
ATCAAGGGCCACACCTTTAAGAAGTCTGACTTTCTGTATTCCAGTAGCTATCAATTGTCAGTAACTTCTTAACTAGGGATTGGACTTAGAGTATTCTTTTTCTCTATTTGTTGGGATTTAGAATGGCTTGATCTTGGGCAAATCTTGTGATTTAATCTGTACAATTTTATCAAATCACATTATTTAACCTATCTTCAAAACAAGAAAATTGATGTTAGGGAAGGTTAGTGATTTATATAACTGTACAGACAGAAGACAACAGAGGTTAATTACAAATATTGATAAGACTGAAGCCCTGAGAGCTACCAGAAAGAATGGAAACAGGCAACCTTGGGAGATAGGAGGTTAGGGGGACCCTCCTGAATGTACCAGAGACCTGAGAAGTAAGAAACTCTCAGGACTTAAAGGGAGGGACCTTAGATGAAATGCCCAACAGTGGAGAGAGGGATCTTGTTGAGCCTACCTCCAGCAGGAAGACAGGACATCAAGTGAGGAATGGGGTTGCTACCCCGCAGTCCAAACACTGACCTATAATTGTTCCTGTCTGAAAGAACTGCAGGGATGTAAATGGAGAAAAGCCTGAGAAAAAGAAGGTCCACAGACAGGGCCAAAGTGGGATCCTGCTCAAGGGGAAGGCCCTAAGGCCCGACACTATTACTGAGGCTATGGAGCGCTCATAAAAAGGGACCTATCATGCATGACTGCCTTCCGAAAGACCCAACAAGCAGCTGAGTCAGATGTAGATATTTACACCCATCAAATGGACAGAAGCTGCTGACCCCTGTGGTTTAATTAGAGAAAAGCTGAGAGAAGCTGAGAAGGGGGTTACCCTGTAGGAGGACCAGCATTCTTAATTAACCTGGAGCCCAGAGATCTCTCAGACACTGGATCATCAACCAGGCAGCATACACCAACTGATAAGAGGCCCTGAACACAAATACAGCAGAGGACTGCCAGATCTGGGTTCAGTCAGAGAAGATACACATAACCTTCAAGAGACTGGTGGCTCCAGTGAGTTTAGAATTCTGGTGGGGTGGGGGTTGGGGGTTGGGGGCATCCTAGTGGAGACAAGGGGTCAGGGAGGAGGTATGGGATGTGGAACAGCTTGAGGGTGTACTGGGAGGGGAATAAAATCTCCAGTGTAAAATAATAATAATAATAATAATAGAATACCAATAGGCTTAAATATAAGTCCATATTCTTTTACTCCCTCCCCCCCCCACCCCGATTGCACTCAGTGTTTGATTTGGGAAAGGGATCATCATGTTATCCTGGTTTTTGTTTTCTTTTGTTGTGAATGTTCAGGAAGGATCATGATATAAACACAATTATCTGCATAGAGATAAAAGAGGACAGCAAAAATTGGAACAGATAATTTTTCTAGAAACCAGCATTATCTAAAAACAAAGTCATGACAATACTTTACTTCCGTTTGGGAGGATATAATTAGGTCCATATATTTCATTTTTCTACGTTGAACACTTGGAGGGGTGTGGATTAATCATGAACATGAATGGAGTACCATTTAGTTTGAGTTCATCTTTGGTCTGGTCTTATGGGTGTCTCTTTGATCCACTTGTCTCTTCTTCAAACTCTTTTCCGCCTATTGGATTGCGTTTTCCAGCTTTGAATATGGGCTTTTGCCTTGTCTTATTATATAATGTTTTGTCTTGTTTGTTTGTTGGCTCTGGATGCCCTGCTCTTTTCTGAAGAGGAATAAAGAGGGAGTGATTTGGGAAAGATAGGAGATTGCAGCAGGGAGTATTGGTAGGGGAGGAAGAAACTGTGGCTAGGATGTATTATATGAAAGAAAAATCTATTTTTAATAAATAATAAAACATCAAAATATTATTAAACTAAAAATAAGTACATTCAATAAAAAGGAGAGGTCTAAGTTTAGTGGAGAAGGCCTAGGTGTCATGATGAAAGAATAAACTTTTATAATGAAAAAAATTAAAAATATGGATTTCTCACATTTTAGTATCTCTGAATTTACAATACAAAATGAGAAAGTATTTTGTCATATTTTAATAGTTCCACTATTTCATGAATGTAAAATAGGCAGGCAAACTGGAGCAGGTGGCATGACCAATTTCTCTGGATTCTGGAAGCAGCTGATTTAGGGGCTTCTCTAGTACCACATAGGAAGTGTTTCCTAGAGCCTGGTTTGAACTCAGGAAGTTGGAGTAGCATCAGAGTTCATGATAGCAAAGTGAAGCCCTTCTTTTGAGCACTGTGTCAATAGTGGAGAAGTAAGAGGGAAGAAAATCTCATAATGCATTATGTCACTGAAGAAAATTTCCAGTCTATAATCTTTTTCTGAGCTCTTCCTTTAGAGGACCTATACTGAGTGACTTAATTGTGTGTCTACTCTCTGGGTCTAAAACACACTGTGTACTCTGATTATTTCTGGCCCAATTTCTGTTGCACACTTAATATTTCCTATGCCAAAGCTTTGACCAATCATTAGTCAAGTCCTATAGTCCCTTACCATTATAATTCTCCTTTGGGTAGCAAGCCCAATAAAGAGTAAACAGACCTATGCACATCTTCAAATTCAAGCAAAACCTAATGCAATGGGGGGTCAATTCACAATCAATTTCAATTGTTGAGCTGGATCATATATGTATTAAAGATATCTAACCTTTACTGTTCTTACTCTGGGCTTCCCATGATTTCTATCAAATATTCTCTACCTGATTCTAGACCTTCTATTCATCTTGTTTTCTAATTCAGATTCACTCTAAACTGTTTCATTTTTAAGTTACAGTCTGTTTATGTAAATAAAACATCCATCATTTTGTTAATAATTGCAACTGCCATATCACTCATTTATTTTGATGTAATCCAGAATAAAAATAAGAGGTAATGAAATGCAGTTGTCTATACAAGAGCCAAGCTGAGAACCACTTCCCTGGTTTCCAATGAAAGTGCTATTTCCCATTGTCTTAAAAAATGTGATACCAATATATACATACACCATTACATAGAACACATAATTAAGTACTTAATAGTTTGTTATCTTTATGGCTTAGTGATTCACCCACATGGTTTGAAATAAATAAAAATCTCATTCTCATGTGCCTTAGGTCCTTTTACCTATTCTAATATGGCACCATTCGAGGTTTGAAAATGCAAATATAAGAGAATTAAAGATGAATATTTTTATTTATTCGGTATTATTGGCTACTGCGATGAACTCAAGGCCTTGTGCAAGCTAAGTATATTACCTTTCCTTACTGAAAAATAGTGTGTTTACATGTGTACGTGTGTGTGTACACATAAGTACACACATGTACTGTGGTACCACTTAACTTTTTCTGAGTTTTCCCACCCACCTAAGCCTTATGCTTGTCTTTAAGTGGTTGCAGAACAGAGAGTTTTATACACCATTGGTTATTCCCACTAGTTCTTTATTGAAGTCTCTTGGTCTGCATCCCAAATTTTGCCATTACCAGTAATTTTTGTAGTGATACATTAGTATATCTTACCTTGTACACACTGAAAATACACTCCAGTCTGTTCTCAGAATGGGAACATAAAGGGAATATTAGTAATGTTGATCGTTATTGACAAATTGCTTCCCATATGCACATTTCAGTTTTATTCCAAGTATTGAGAAATAGCCACACTACTTTATTCACAGTTACATATTGCAGCATACACTTTCTTTTCCTGTGTATTAAAAGATTTTATTATTACAGGTCATTTGTTTCTGACAGCTATTAACATGTTATTTCCACTTTCTGCCTTTATATTAGTATTTGCCTTTTATACATTTTAAGGCTTATAGATTTATAGAAATAAAATTCTTTCCACTATCCCCCATCCCATCCCATCCTCCCTCCCCTTTGCCTTTAAGAGGTTACTGTTCCCACACCCATTCTCCTACTCCTGCCTCACCCCTCTAGCATCCCTCTTCACTGGAGGAGCAACAAGACTCTACAGGACCAAGGGCCTTCCCTCTCACTGATGCCAGATAAGGCAATCCTCTGCTATATATGTAGCAGGAGACAAAGATCCATCCATGTATACTCTTTGGTTGGTGGTTTTATTTTGTAAATTGTAACTAAGAGATATTTTAAAGTTGTGTGTGTGTCTCTCGTGATCATACTAATTTTAAATGTTTAGTGAGTGGGCTTGACCTTACCTCATGAACGCTTATTAATAACTCTTAACCTTTTATATATAAGCTTAGAATAAACTACTATATTAAAGATATTAATATATTAAGTACTCTATTGAATTTAATTTATAAATTAGAGTAAAGAGAGTTTATATTATTATCTATTGTATTTTTTCATCAGAAAATGTTTTGTTCATTGTTCTAGGCTCATGAAGGCATTGTTGTTTCAAGTAATGCTTTTCACCAACTAATGGTGGAATTTATATTTTTTATAATATTGCGTCTTCTTATCCAATAAAAACAAGACCTTCTATTTATGATGTCATAGTCAGGCTTACCATGAAGAATTTTTAATGCTTACATTGTTTATTACAGTTCTACTAATTTTATTACAAGATATTTCTATTTACAATACTACCATAAATATTTTTTATATTTTAAATGTATCTTTTCTACACACAGAAGTTATAAATCTCTATAAATTAATCATATTCTTTGCTAGCTTAATTCACTTTTATTTATACTTTTTCATTTTTATTATTGTCTTTTCCAAGAGTTACTTTCCTGATAATAGTTTACCAGCATCTTTTACATCTTATATTTTTACTTATGTTCTCTTCTAATGAAATGAAATAGCAATGTTAAGCATGATTATTGTATTTTGATTGAACTTCAGGAGAAAGACATTCCTTAGAGGAGATGCTAGTTGGAAACTGATCTTTCTCTGTCGCTTCCTCCTTTCACCCTATGCAAACCTCCATTGCTCCATACTTTTTAAATCTTTTCTTCCTTATCCATTCCTTTTTTGTCTTATCCATCTCTGCTTTGTTTTTGTGACTATCAAAAAAATAGAGGATGAACATTTAATGTTGTCTTATGCTTTTCAGATCTTAGAATTTACTCTATAATTTTTTTCATCCACCTGTAATCTAGGTAGATTAACTAGGTATCAATAGATTTATAATATGCCTTCTGGTATACTGTAAATTTAAGAAGCTTCTTGATTCAGGTTTTCAACATGTTACTTGTTAAATCAGCATTCATATTCACAGGTGATATTTATCTGAACATGAGTGTAGATTTTTCATACTTCATCATGAATCTTTCATCAATATATTTATCCTTTTTTTTTTTATTGGATGTTTTATTTATATTTCATATGTTGTCCCCTTACCCCATCCCCCACCCACCCAGGAACCCCCAATCCCCTCACACCTCCTCCTTCTTCTTTGTGGATGTAACCTCTATCTACCCCCCCACTCCCACCTCCCCACCCTCAAAACTCCCACCCCCTGGGGCGTCCAGCCTTCATGAGGTCAAGGATCTCATCTTCCATCTGTGCCCAGCAGGGCCCTCCACTCTTATATATTCAGCTAAGGCCCTGGATCCCTCCATAAGTGCTCCCAGGCTGGTGGTTTAGACCCTGGGAGCTGTGGTTGGTTGGTATTGTTGCTCTCCTCATGGGGCCACAAATCCTTTCAGCTCCTTCAGTCTTCACTCTAACTCCTCCATTGAGAACCCCATGATCACTTCAATGGCTAGTTGTGAGCATCTGCCTCTGAATATGTCAGACTCTTGAAGACCTCTGAGGAGACATCCATATCAGGCTCTTATCAGCATGCACTTCCTGACTTCCACATCAGCATCTACCTTTGGTGACTGCACATGGGATGGATACTCAGGGGTGATTCGGTCCTTCTTAGAAGGAGCAACAAAATACTCAAGGGAGCAAATATGGAGACAAAGCGAGGGACAATATATTTATCCTTAAAACTGTACTATCTCTACATTTTTGATCACTTAAGATGCATCGTATTAAGCTTTTCATATTATTTTTTTAATAAATTAAATGATTTATTTCCTCCTACAAATACTGAGAAGGACATTCCTCCATTAATGTAATGGGCTCTTGTTCTATGCTGGACCCTGCATTATCTATGTTCCCATGGCATTTGGGAGTAATACTTGTACCTACTCTCTGTTCAGGAACCATTCAAGAATGGTTCTTTCCTCCAGAAGTTAAACACATGCTTTCTTCTCATATTTTTAAAAATTCTAAACTTTTAATAAACTCAGTGATTCCATGAAAACAATGAACTTTAAGGCAAGTTGTGCTATTTATGCATCTTTCTCTCCTTTACTGAGCATAGTTTTTGGGGAATTTTCAACACCCCCATTCAATTCTCTTTCATTCATTGTCAGCTTTCCTGAGCACGCCCTGGTAAGCTGCTTTCTGGATTACCAATTTCTAGGAATTTCTACTGGAAAATGAATAATCCAGCAAACATCTTCTGCACCATCCAATACCTTTACTCCCTCCTTTAAACACCCTTTTATTGTGCCACCTAATAATTGATCTGTCCCTACCTGTCTTTCTCAGGGTCTATGGGCAGAAAGCCTATTTACATTAGAAAATCCTCAAACTTAGCATACATAAAAATCAATCATTGTCAATTATTATTATCCTACCATGCAACTCAGAGAGTGTTACTTCCCTCATGATGCTTTCTACAAGTGTAGACTGTGTATTCATTCAGCAGCTTTTCTATATCAGAAAGAGCACAGATATCCTAAATAGCAAATATAACCCTATTCTATACATTTTAAAGAATATGTAATTTTGGCTGTTCTGAAACTTACTATGTAGACCAATCTGGCCTTGAATTCACTGAAATCTGAATGCTTTTGCCTCTTGAATGTTGGAACTGAAGACACGTGCTGCCACACCCAGCTTTATCACCATATTCTTTATAGGGCTTGTGCTTCAAGTTCTGTTGATTGAACCATAAAGTACTTCCCAATCTCTTTACTTTTTCACAGTCTAAATAATCCAACTCATATCTTGCCTCATCACTGCTTCATGCTCTGGAGTCTTCTTTAGTTACTGATGTTTCTTACATTAATGCTGTAGTGGCCTTCCAGCTATACAGAGCTGTGACTCCATGAAAAGCCCTCTCAGTGACTTTGTATTTCTATAAGCATGTCCAAACTCCTTAGTTACCAAGGAGTTTTTAAGGTTCAGTATGTAAGATCAGGTCCTGTGTATGGTCTTGTCTCGCTAATACTTAGTAGTTCTCCTTACAAACTATCCTCCTTATAAAATGAGTCTATTTCCTCAGCTTAAAAAAAATGACATTGTTTTGCTTCATCACCACATTCTGGCTATCTGCCTTAACATTTGGAAATCTCTCCTACTCTTGTCATTTTATCTGAGGAATCTTTAGTAACGTTTCACTTTAAATTTTATTGAGTTAGACAGGTCATCTTAGCTAGCTTCTTGTAGAGCCTCATATTCAGTCTTAATATTGATGATGACTCGTAACTGTATGTGCTTCCATGTTGTACGATCATTTCTCAGGCATGAAAACAACGAAGAATTAAGTGATATCAGTAATCTCACCCTGACACGTAGATGCAGGTTTGCTAATGATATGACTGAATGAACAGAGGAAAGAATGAAGAATGAAAGAAAGACTTGTCAGAAGCCAAAATTGTATAAAATTTTGAGTTTCAGAAAGTGTGTGATAAAGTTCCCACTGCCTTCAATCTGGTTGGCTGAACATTAAAAGCTCTCAATATCAGACATGATTAATGGACTGTTCTTTGAAAGATTAATTTGACATTTTTTCTGTTGAAACAGATTAGTAATATATTAGATGCAATTTTGCAGTGATGAGAACACTGACAAGTGGTGGTATATTCAAATCACCTGGTGATCCTGGGAAACTATCCAGTTCCAAAGCTGTGGCCCAGAATGATTAAATTCACTTTATTGAGAAGAAATCTAGTGTTCATACTTTTATAAAGAGTTTCATAACTTCCTGTAGGTTTAACTATTAACAAAGTAGCATCATTGGAATGTCTAAAACACATTCTTCCTAAGAATGATTGCCAATAGATAGATTTTTCAATTCTAGAGCAGAGAATTTCCCCCTCTATTGTTAAGGAAACAGTAAAGCAGAAGAGAGAAAGTGATTTAAGAATAGTTTTTTTAGTAATATTAATTTTAATATTGAATGAAATTTTAGGGGTTATTGAAAAGTGCTTAAGTTTGTGTAAAAATTCTGTTTTGCTCAGACTCATGATCATCTCCTTTTAAATCTTTTTCATGTTGCTTCAGCTTCTTGGAGTGTCCTGTCATTCTCTCTCTCTCTCTCTCTCTCTCTCTCTCTCTCTCTCTCTCTCTCCTCCCTCTCGCTCACACATACACAATACACTCTCACACATAGATGCATCATACACATACACATATACATACATATATGTGAAATCATATGTTAATGACTGTCTTTGCAACTCTTACATCAAGCTACTTTCATAGCCCCTGTTTCTCAAATTTAAGCTCCCTGGAATTTATGCCTTCAGTTCTCCTAGTAACGTTTGTTGTGTTGGATATTCCCTCAATCTCATCTTCTTACAACAGATTAATTCTGTGTTAGAAAATAGCTATGTATAACATGGCCTAAGGACTGAATTTACATGTAAAATGGCATGATACTTTGACTTCAAACTGGAATACTCTATTGAAAAGTTGGAGGAAGAGTAAAAACACCAGAAATAGAAGCCTAATGTAAAGTTTTTTGAATGGTTGCAATCTTAAAAGAAACACATAAAGAAAAGAGTTGGCACGTTATGTAAATTCACTGAATGAATACAACCATACCACACCATACCCAGTGTTAAGTATATTAGTGAAGCTATATGTTGCTCAACCTTAATATCCTTCATAATCTAGATTAAAATGCAAGAGAATCTTGTAAAAATTTTGAGAGAACACGTGGTAATAGGTTGAAGAAGGATTAGAAAAAGCGAGTGATTTTAGTTTAAATGTAGAATATGTACTCATATTTTCAGGTTGTGATACTGAATGTTAATCTTCAACTTGACACAATCTAGAACCACTTTAAAGATGAGCTTCTGGAGCATTATCTAGATTTTCTTCCATGAGATGACCTGTACACACTGAAGGGATGACATCATTTTCTGGGATCTTAGACTGTTTAAGTGAAAAGGGGAGCTATCCAGCTCTCTGCTTGCTGATTGTGAATGTAATGTGTCTAGTTTGACATGAGTCCTTGTCAACCGGACACACCATGATGGATCATACCAGAATCTTGAACCCAAAATAAACTTTGTTTCCCTTAAATTTCTTTTGCTGGGCATTTTGCCACACCAATAGCTAAACAATTAAGACTCAGACTCAGTGAAGAAGCCACGAAAATTGAAGATTAAGAAGAAAGATGACATGGATAAGTTCATAAGACTTCTCTGCAGGTGATACTTAGAGAAAATGCATGAGTCTATGAGGACAGCAGACAGCCGGCTTGTGAGGTATGGGGGCGTATCTTTCTCACTAGAATGTCATTTATATAGGATGATTCATGGAGCGGTGCTACTAAGGCAGATTTTACCAGTCACTACTCACATCCTACATATACTACAGGCATTCTTTTCTGTTACTGTCTAAGAAGGAGGATAAAGGGAATAGGCAGTCTGGGAATGTTTGACAATACTAATGTTCATCTACAGCTCCTATGTTTGCTGCATGTGTATGTATTCTGGGAACATTGTGACACGTTAAATTTTGTTGGAATTTATTTTAAGCACAAAGTTTATTTATTTCAACCTTATTTAAATATTGACTGTCTGACAAGGACAAATCACTACAAAAAAAGTAACTGGTTAGATTAAAAGACCCCATCTCTGGAATTTGCAGACTACAGAGCAAGATTGCACATTTGTCTGACAAATATCTATTTATGTCAGCTAACATCAGTTTTGCTATCACCATCTGTGTTTCATATATTTTAACAATATGGAGAGAGATATGTACATGAATTTGGATTTAGAAGCGATATCATCATTAATATCAAAATAACTAAATGAGTTTTGTTAGTCCAAAAACTTTTGAGAACAAAGTTAAATAGCCTCTGCAGTGGTATATCATAACTTGGAGAATATTGATATTCTAGAGAAAAGTTTACAGGAAAATGAAGAAAATTATGTTAAATTAAAGATAATTTAAGTGATAGCTCCAGGGCTAGAAAAAAAAACAGATTTCAATATATAAGGAAATCATCACATAATGTTGTTGCTATTTATTGAGGGTATAGTTTGTGGCACATTATTTTTAGGTTGTTAATTGTCAAATAACCCCATCTAAGATGTATTTTTTGCAACAAATGTGTGATGAAATTGTATGGTTTACTTTGTAATTTCATCATTTAACTAGTGAAGAGATGTCATAGAGATTATTGCTCAGCAGAACAGGTTACTCTTACATGTGCCTACATGATTTAAAAAATAAACAAATATTTTTTAAACTTTATTAAGATATATCTTTAAGCCATATAATGAGAGAAGTCAAAGGTGAACACCCTCTACACAAGGAGGTAGTCATATGGTCTGTTCAACTATTTTCTGTTTCTTTGTTTACTTCAGTGTAGCATCCTAAGAATATGTATACACCATAAAATATGTGACAAATAAATACATTTGGAATAAATGAACTATTTGTGGGATTTAATTCTGACAAAACTCTGTGTATGCTTTGAACATAAAATGTCCTACACAGGCTTGTGTGTTTGAAGATTTGTTCCACAACTGATGAAGCTTTGGAGAGGGAGATTGTAAAGCCATTAGGAGATAGAGACACAGTAGGGACAGTGGGACACTCGGGATAGGCCTTTTATTTTTTTTGACCATGTCAACTTCTTGTATATTCTATTTCTCTTTCTGAGTACAGCCTCAATGTGAGCACCTTCCTCCTGATCCTCCAATCATATCTTCAAACCTTAATGAACTGACCTACTCCCTAATAATAAACCAAAACAATGACCCCTTAACTGCCAAGAATTCCACCACAGGAAAAACAAAAGTGATAGTATGTCTGTGAATATAACTCTGGCATCACAAATTCATGAAAAGGGTACACTAAAGCACAGTGCAACTGCTTAACTTGGGACTACAGAGACAGTTCAGTAGTTGAACCATCTGTCATACAAGCATGATGTTCAGATCAATAACACCTACATTTAAAAAAGGCATAATTGCACTTGTCTGTAACTCTAATGCTCTAAAGTCAGAGACAGACCACTGAACCTCACTGATCATCAAAACTAGACAGGAAGAGAATGTTAGGTTCAATGAAAGACCATGTTCCAAAAGATAAGATGAAGAATGATACTGGAAGATGACCACTATCCACCTCTGTCATGTACGTGTACATGTATATATGGGTACAAACATGCCCAATGCCTACATTTCTAAAGTTATATGGTTTCCCAAAGTCACTGTAAACAACATAATATTTTGATATTACTTAGAGTGGGAAAAATCATTAAAAATGAAACTATGTCACAGTAAGGAACATTAATAAATAAAGGTGATATAAATTACATGACTGTTATAGATATATTAGTAGAATTGTAGAAACTATTGGGCAATATGAGAAAAATCTTTGTTTCTTTACTAAAGTTCACATCTAGAGTACTATTAGAAATAATTAATAAATTAAAATTGGGGAAGCTGGAGATTTCAAAAGTATGTAGTTTGACACAATAAAGAAAATAGTCTGGTACAGAGAGTCTGTAAACTTATATAAAGTAGAACAAAAGTTTGACTTATTTTGAAAGACTCAACATAAAATTGCTAAGAACTACAAATCATAACACCAAAGTCCAAGAGTTATGGAGAAAGATACAAAACAGAAAGGGATGCCATAAACCATAAAAGTTCAAGACACAACTCTCAGGATGCCTTTGAATATACTGTTATCACATGGAAAGAGTGTCAGATTTTGTATTTTAGAGTCTATACTTTGTATTAGTGCCATGAGAACTGACAATAAAAGTCCAGGATTGTCCTTAAGAATGTACACTGTCATCTCAAGCACAGGGTATTTATTCTGTTCTTTTGTATGTAAGTCAGAAATTAGAATATTTCTTGAGTTAGCCTTGAGGCAAACACCACTGTGCAGTTTTTACTAACATCCCAACCTGTCTTATACCATTGCTATATGTGATCTTCAGAAAAAAGTGAGGGGGTTAGTTTGTCAATGTGATTCAATGTTAAGTCACCTGAGAAAAGTCTCTCTATGCATGACTGCCAAGTCAGATTGACCTGTGAGCATGTCTGTGGAAGATTCTTTTGATTTCCTTAATTGATGTGAGAAGACTCAGTGTTAAACAACACTAATACATGATTTAGGGCCATGGATAGTATAAGAGTAGAGAGACCTAGCTGAGGAAAAAGCATGGATACATTCATTTTTTTTTTCTTTCTGTGTTTGGTTGTTGATTCAAGTAGCTGCCTGCCTTGACTTCCCTGCTATGATGGGACTGCAAGCAGAATTTGTAAGCCAAAATAAAGCCATTATTATTCAAGTTGCTTTATGTCATGGTATTTAATCACAGCAACTGAAATGAAACTAGGACAAGAAATGAGAAGATTTGAGTGTTAGTCATGGATGAGAGTCATCACAACTCTTTCCACTTGTAGTCTACTGTTATCAAGTTACAGACTGTGTTAGTCAAGCTTACATCACTGTAATACAGCACCTGTTGGAAACAGTTTATAAGAAGGGAAGATTTGCTTTGGCTAATGGTTTTAGGGGTTTGAGTACATGGTTAGCTAGTTCTGTTGTGGGACTGTGATGGGGCAGAACATCACTGCAGCAGAAGTATGGCTACCACCTCATGATGACACTCAAGAAGTATATATATATGGAGAGAGAGAGAGAGAGAGAGAGAGAGAGAGAGAGAGAGAGAGAGAGAATGCTTTCTTTTTTGCTTATCTTCTACACAGTTATCTTCCCTATTTAATGTTGCCTCCCACATTTAGTGCAGATATCCCTCATTGTTATTCTTCAGTTCAATAGTGCTTTGAAATACCATCACAGAAATACTTAAATGTGTGTTTTACTAGTCCCACTAGTCCCACTATGTGCCTCTCAGTCCCATCAAATTGATAATCAAAATTCGCCATTAGATGTTTTTAATATCTTGAAATACTTAGTGACACACTTTCCTTTACAAAATAGACTATCCATTCAGCAGGATAGACAACACAACTCATATGATCATTGTCATCTCAAGATTTTGTCTCATGGTACTGTTAGTTTCTAAATCCTATCCAATGCAAACAATATCCATGTTCTTTGTTAGGGCCCCCCATTTCCCCATTCACAGAATCCCCTAAATATAAAAGGAGAGGGGAAATGGGGGAAAGGTGTAATGGTGGGACTGAGAGGAGAGGCAGGAAGGGACTTCAATCAGCCTGTAAAGTGAACAAACAAATTATTGGAAAAAAGCACTAGTTTGTCATCCTTTGCTTGATGAACCCTGACTTACTTGTCAAGATTTAAAACACTTGATCTCATGTTCTAAGCTTTCTATTCCTTGACTCTCTAAGTGGAGTTGAACATTTTAACTTCTTTGTTCCTACCATATATTTCTTTGTTCTTTTTTTCAATGAAATTTTCTCATTAACTAGCCCTAGTCCTATGTTTTAATCCTCAAAAGGTAACCTTTAGTCATACTAGTTTTGCTGCCCAGAGCTTTGATGTTTAAGAATGTAGAGTGAGCATGCAATCACATGTCTGAAATACTAATATTTGGGAGGTGGAGTCAGGAAGATCAGGATTTTAAGATTATCCTTGTCTATATAATGAGTTAGATGCCAACTTGGGGTACATGAGACTATCTCTCAAAAAAGAAATAAAAATATCCAACCAACCAACCAACCAACCAACCAATCAAAAAGCCTTCCCATTAACAAAAGAGAGCAATGAATGTGCACACAAACAAAAGAAAGTAAATAAAAAAATAAAAGAAGTCATGGGCCTATTAAGTTTTGGGGGCAAAGTCAGTGTGATAGAGATTATGAATATCAGATACTAACAGAAGTTTGTAGGGCTTTGTAGAGCCAAGCTAATGATAGTATGTGGTTATCAGTGAAAGACAAAAAAGGTAGGCCATGAGCTGGGAAGAAAGACAAGAGTTGTACAAATCCTGAAGACAATGCATTTATTCTCTGTTCTAAAGGACTCTGCTTCCAGGATGTTTTATTGAAGTATGGTTTTAATAAAGTCTAGAGCCATTTGACTGTCCCCTGAATGCTTTTTGTAACTGTAGGGCTATATATAAATTAAAGCTAATGACCAAACAGAGATATTTTTCCCTGTTAATTCTGGCAAGAAAGATCCATTAGTAAATTTATGAATTAGAGGCTAATTTAAGTTTTAAGAAAACTTAAATAACTTTTTATAAGTTATTGAGAAAAATAATCATATATTCCCTGAAGGAGCCTTCTCTATCTTATAAAAGTATAACTGGTCTATTCATTGAATAGGATCTCAGGATGTAATTGGAAGCAGCTTTGCTTTGTTTCCTTACTACACTAAAGGAATTTATTCAGTAGGGAGATGTTAGTCTTCTAAACCCCATGTGTAAACTCACATACCTTTGACCCTGCAGGGAGAATCAAATAATTTAAAATTCTATTTATTTTTAGGTAATAAAAAGCATATAACTATTTTGAGTCAAAAGCTCAGTTTCCACTGAATATCAGAAATGCCTATGTCTCTGTGTCATAGACAGCTTCCTCCTTCATGCATGCTTACAGGTACTTTGCATTGCAAGATTATGTTCATTCTTCAGACATCTTTTCTGGGATTCACTGACCCTGCTTCCCAAGACATGGGTCATTGAACACTTGGGCAATGCATTTTCTATTCACAGTTCTAATTATTCTACGTCACTTGGAGTCAACTTAGCCTTCCAAACTGTCTTCTAGAAAAATTGTCACTAGTTTATTTCTAGCTTGGTCCACAGTTATAAATCTCTTGGTTTTACAACCAGTAGAGAAAGGCACATGTGGTGTATCCATGTTCATCTGTTTAATTATCTATGTCCCATGTTAAGTCTCTTTCCATTAGATTCTGCAAGCATGTATTGAACACAGCCCACTTGTTCTTCAAGACTCCGATGACACATAGCAATCACATTTTTGTTTCCCTCTATAAGCTCAAATTCAATAGTAGATAGAATGTCTCCACTCATACTTTAGGAAAGAAGCTACATTGGTGGCCATCCCTATAGAATAATGCTCCTCACACATCCTTTTTTACAGGTTTAGAAACTTGACAAATCTAGCATTCCTAGTGTGAATATAGAGTTTTGAATCCCATAACATTTTCAGCCACCGTTTATCAGAAGCTGTATCAAGATTTTTAGCAATGACATGGCAGTACCTTTAGAATATGCCCATTATGGCATTTCAGTGTCTAAAGGGAAACTTCATATTTAAAATCTCCTGACTAAAGAAAACACAGGCAATTTAGAAATGCGAATGTATTATTATCCAGTGACAACTATTAGCATTACTTTGATATGAATTTAAAAACAATAACCTACACAGAGGCCCTAAAGTTACAAGTGAATTAATCATTCTTTAGGCTTTTAATACTGGTCTTGCTGTGACCTACTGACAGGAGAAGAAGCTGCCTTGTAAATCTTAAACAACTTTAAAAATTTTGAATCTTTGTTTTGGATTCTACCTCTATGTATGTGTGTTTATTTATAAGTGTAAATGTAGCTCACTATGAGTGTTTGGTACAAGAGTTAAGTTGTGATCAAGGTTAGAGGAGCTCATCTAGGGCCTGTGAAGTCCTAGCCTATGATACCATTCCTAAAAGGAAGACATGGATGGACATAGTAGAAGACTTGCTTGAGCCGGGCGGTGGTGGCGCATGCCTTTAATCCCAGCACTTGGGAGGCAGAGGCAGGCGGATTTCTGAGTTCGAGGCCAGCCTGGTCTACAGAGTGAGTTCTAGGACATCCAGGACTATACAGAGAAACCCTGTCTCAAAAAACCAAAAAAAAAAAAAGACTTGCTTGATTCTGAATTTCATACAATGATTGCATTGCCATTTTACAATAGAAGGCACAAAGCAGCATATACAAGATGAACAAGTTAGAGATCTCATGTATGACAGTATGACAGAACAAAAAATAGAACATTTGAGATTTATGCTACTGACAGATCCTCCATGGATCCAATAGTACTGTATTATGTATCTTAAATGCTACAATACAATGTATTCTGTAAAAATAAACTGGCAGCTATTTTAACTTTTCTCTTTTCTTTGTATACTTTTCTATATCATTCTAAGGCAAATATGGACCATGTGTCTGAATTACTTTTTCTGATGTTGTGACAGAATTCCCTGATGACAAACTTGAATCACCATTTTAAGTTCAGGCCACCATGGAAGGAAATTCATACATGGAGTCACAGAGCATAGATACTGGTTACATTGGATCTACAGTTAAGATGAAAATAAGCAATGCATACTTGTACTTAGCCCATTTTTCCCATATATACTGTCCAGGATCCAAGTCCATGGAATAGTGCCACAAACAGTGGGCCAGTCTTCCCTGCTCTGCTAGTGTAATAAAGATAACATCCCAAGACAGGCCTATAGGTTCATCTCTCCGATGATTCTAGACATTATCAAGTTGAAGACCAAGATGTGCAGGCATCTTATACTTGATTATTTCTCTTATTTCTAGTCTGTGCCTCCCTTTTTGGATTTCTATAATTTTATGTTCCCTTTTATAACAAGCTTCAATACTGATGAGGGACAGTAGATAACCAAAAAATAGTCTGATTGAAATAATTTGGTCGTTCAAGTGTCTGGAAACTAGTTCAATCCTTTTGGACTGTCAGTATTTGCATGTTTTAAAAAGGGGGCTTAATGGTTCAAATTAGTCTATGAAGACACAATTACGTTTTGCTCTCAAGGACTGGTATGTTATGTATTCTACATTTGTCAAAGAGTTTTGAGCCTTTGAGTAGCATGCAAACTGTAGTGAGTGTTTTGTGGATTCTAGGGATAATTTTTTTCAGACAAGGTTGTTGACTTCTGAGACATATCAGCTCTGCCTTCCGAGTCAACTTCTTAGTTATAACCTTGATAAAACCATAAAGAAAACTAGAATCTAATGGTTTCATAGATCTAGTATGGGAAGTTGAAAAATCAGTATTGGGAAACAGTAGCTGGGGAGAAAAATGGGGAATTTCAAGAGTTAGTTGTTAAGTGAAGAGTTGTTCAGCAAAATAGTCTGAGCTGAAATACAACAGGGGAGAGGAAACATTATTGTATACCTCAGGGTTAGGAGTCTTTCAGTCATGATTCTGTAAAACCTCCTACTCATACCAGATGACACGAAATTTCTTTCCCACAACTATCTTTCCTTTCTACAGAAGCCAGAGGCTGTCAAAGGTTAGCCTCTAAAGAGAAGGGACTAAAAGAAGCAAATCCCAGCAGTTTTCTCCGGCAGTGACTGCCAGTGTCTGAGGAACAGGCTGATGAGCAAGCTGGAGTATGTGTGTTGGGAGTCAGTGTTCATGTTTCACATATTTTCCTCAGGTAATAGGTAATTTGGTGTGCACTACAAGGAAAAAGGCAACACTGAATAATGCATACATACAGAGTGCTTGAGATTACTACCTAATGAATTCTAGGCTAAGTAACTCTTTGCTACCGACTGTAAATGGGCACAGTTATGCCAGATCCTTTTCCAAATACATACTGATGTGAAACATTAGGTGGGAAAATGGCTTGACAAATTCAATACAGATGGTGTGTTAGTAGAGTGTAGCTGTATTTACAGGAAAAAGAGGGGAGAGGGAAGAGAAGGCCATCAATGTGAAGATAATCAGAGGCTAAGTGGACTTCTTTCTAAAAAAGGAGACTTTGAGACCATGTTCATTGTTTAAGACCAATGAGGTGTTAGCCCCTGCAACCTCACACCGAGGAAGTCGTCCATATACAAAAAGGTTTCAGTGTCTGCTCAGGCAGCTGTGGGAAGAGTGCTGTAAACACACCAGAGATCCTAATCATCTCTCTCAGCTAAGCTTTGTAAGGCTGCCTACAGAAGGAAAGATCTCATTTGTAAAAATACCCATGATGTTTTCATATGGCCAGACATCTGCTCTTGGCTAAGAGCAGCATGAAAGGGGATTTAGTTTCTGGTGGAGTTTTGTCCTTCTGCAGAGGCAGATCTTTGGAACTAATTGGCCATCTCAACAGAATGGCCTACATTCATATCTTCAAATTAATCTAATTAAAAGGCCTGTTCCTTGGGTTAAAACTGCCATTGAACTCTTCTGGAAGCCTACTAGCAGTCTTTCCCTTCCATTGTAAGTTGGGCACAGCAATGGAAAACAGAAAGTACCAACCATGTATTGTGGGACACAAAGACCATGTAAGTAAAGAATTCAGTACTCTGTATGGTCATGTATAATGTATACATCAGGTATGAAATGTGTTTATATATATATATATATATATGTGTGTGTGTGTGTGTGTGTGTGTGTATACATATATATATATATATATATATATATATATATATATTTAATTATTTCTTTTATAGTTTAGGATTATAACATAATGACATCATTTTCCTCTTCTCTCTTCTCCCTCCAAACACTCTCATATATCCATCTTTGCTCCTTTCAATTCATGGCACCTTTTCAGTTAATTGTTGTTACATACATATACTTGTATAAATGAACCATACACATACATGTGAATTTTGACTGGTTGTGGTTTTTTGTAATGTTTCTATGCGTGCTGCAAAGAGAAATTTTCTTGATGAGAGGTGAGAATAATAATTATGTATGTGTGTGTATATTTAGAAAGTAGTCAGGGATATGTTGGTTTAATAAAGTGGTTTAGTAAAATGCACAGTTGTAGAATCCAGCCCCAATGGGTACTTCTAAAACAAAAACAAAACAAAAACAAAAAGAAAACAAAACAACAACAACAACAACAACTCTCATAGCCAAGGCTCAAGAATCATTGTTGAGGAGTCAGTAGAAAGATTGAAAGGGTACAGGAAGCTTGTTATGAAATTGTTTCTCCTAGGTCTCTAGTACCAGGCATGATCTGCTTCTTGTTGACTGGATTTTAATTCCAATTAGACAGCTATTGGCTACCGCCAAAGTATGAGTGCCACCACTACACTTGTAGGTTACTGTGCTATGCTTTTTTCATTGTTGTGGTTCACAGGTGTCACAGCTAGGTATGAAGGTCAGGTGCTTCAATCCTATGGAAACTTGCATACAGCCATCTGATATATGGAAGGCTTCTTCTTTTAAAAAAACTTTTTAAAGATGAGGACACTCTTAGCATGGGGAGGTTACTAAACTAGTTCACAATACCTCAGACTGGAAGTTATGTAACTAAAAACCCCAACAACTTCCCTTTGGAACTCCTTCCTCCCTCCCTCCCTCCCTCCCTCCCTCCC